>NW_027617664.1:90000-104000 GCF_964187855.1 Myxine glutinosa
TTTAAATGGTTGATGTAATGGATTCAGTTGTTTGGACTAACAAATTTGGTGTTTTAATGTGGGGGTTGGGTTAGGGTTTGTACATTATTATGACCCACTCACACACACACAAAAGTTAAGCCCCAACTAAAAAGTTGTGGGATTCTGTGTTTGGGGTTCACAGATTTAAAAACGTATCCCCATGATACACACAAAAGTTAAGCCCCAACTAAAAAGTTGTGGGATTCTGTGTTTGGGGTTCACAGATTTAAAAACGTATCCCCGTTATACACACAAAAGTTAAGCCCCAACTAAAAAGTTGTGGGATTCTGTGTTTGGGGTTCACAGATTTAAAAACGTATCCCCATTACATTTTTTTATTTATTTATTATTTTCAAGGGTTATCAGCTTTGTTTTTTGTAATTCCTGTGAATAAAATGACCCTAAGATTTCTTCTCCATTTAAATCATATAATTTGTAGGTCCAAGGGACTGTATCCATTACATCAACGATTTTAAATAATTCATTAGTCCATTTTTTTGTATAACCTTTCTCAAAATGGCTTTTCCATCTGTATATTCTTACAATATCACCAACTTTGAACTTCGGTTTTCTCAAATTAATCTCCTTTTCATATTCTAATTTTGTAAATGATTCTGATGGTTTTGATTTTGTTGATGAATGAACGGTATTATTGTAATTATCTACAATACCCTGAATTAAATACACCCATTTTTGAGAACCGAGTTGTGTGAATTTTTTATATAGCCTCTCTTTCAATGTACGATTAAAACGCTCAATAACAACTGCTTTTCCTTCATTAAAGGTGCTGTATAATTTAATACCCTCCCCCTTAAGAAATTTCATAAATATTTTGTTATAGAACTCTGTTCCCTCATCGGTCCACAGTTTCTTTGGTTTTCTTTTACTTTTATTAAATATCTGTTGGAAGGCTAACATCAGAGTATAACCTCTCTTGTTTTTCAAAGGAACAACCCAAGCAAATCTACTCCTCAAATCAATAACGGTTAAAGCATACTTGTATCCCTTATCATTTTTTAGTTCAATTAAATCAGCGGACCATATGTGGTCGGTGTATTTAGAATAAACTTTCCTTCTTTTAAACTTTGTGATTATAGGTTTATGTAATTCATCAGCCAAAAGCTCCTCAGTCTTGATGACATCATGAGAGCCTAATAGTTTTTTGAGGGTGAATAACCAAGGCCAAGTTTCAATTTAGCATTTATCAAATTTCTCACAATAAACCTATCAACTTTCTCTCTCAACGTTGGATTTTGTATCAAAGACAAATTATACAACATTTCTCTGTCGGCTTTATGTTTTTCAGTCAACGTAGTGGTTTTCCCATAAGCAATATCATGCTTCATACACACTTCATCAACCCTATTTGTAGGTTTAGACCAAGGTTTAGGATTGTCAGCCTCATCTAATCTTTTATCCAAGTTTGTTCCTGGGCCACAGAAAGAATACCCTGGAAGGTGTAATTCCCCTGGAATTCCAGTTGTTGTAAATTTGCTACCTGACAAAAACTTTTGTATGTCTCCTCCACTTTTAGGAGAGATGAATTGACACTTTTTAGAGCCACACACTTGACATATTCCTTTTTGATAAACTCTATTATTTTTAGCTTTAACATAAGAGATATTTTTAGATTTAGTTTTCTTTTTACATTTGAGACAATAACTCATATTTATTTATGAGAAAAAGTCCTACATAGTGCCAAAACCTTTTTGGTTTTCAACATATACATTTCTATCTTGATTTTTAAAACATAAAGAATCCTAAGGAATGCCTTCACTCTCTCCTCCATTTATTTACAAATAAAAACTAACTAAAGTCAATGACACCAACATCATCAATCACATAATCTTTTCCTTCTTCTTCTTCTTCTTCACCACTTTCTCGTTTAAATCTCCTCCCTGAAATTGAAGACATTGACGTTGTTATTTTTGAAACCATTATCTTCATAAGAGTTGTTAATTCTTTAATTTCCTCTTCGGTGCGTTGAGATTGATTTATTTGCTCTAATACACTCAATCTTTTACGAATCTCACTGATTTCCATCTTTTTATATTTTTCCTCCCTCTCTCTTTGCTCCCTCTCCTCCTTCTCTCTTTTCTCCCTTTCCTCCTTCTCTCTTTTCTCCCTTTCCTCCTTCTCCTTTTTCTCTCTTTTCTCCCTTTCCTCCCTCTCCTCCTCCTTTTTCTCCCTTTCCTCCTTCTCCTTTTTCTCTCTTTCCTCCTTCTCTTCTTTAACTCCTTCCTCATTTATATTAGCAATTTTTGATATCAATATTTTCACAGCATTCATTCTTTCTTTATTTTCCTCTTCGGTGAGTTGAGATTGATCTTCTTGCTGTAATACATCCACTCTTTTTTGAATAGCTCTGATTTCCATCTCCCTCTCTCTTTGTTCCCTCTCCTCCTTCTGTCTTTTCTCTCTTTTCTCCTTCTCTTCTTCAACTCCTTCCTCATCCCTTGCTACCCTTGAGTTTGAACCCCAAAGAATATTATACACATACTCATCTGGATTTTGAGATATTCTTGTATCTATAATTATTTTTCTCATAATAGGATACCAATAAGATTTGTTGACGATTTCTAAAAGAGTTTTATATTTCATAACTTTGAGAAGTTCATTTTTATTTAATATTTTAAACAAGTCTCTATTTGTGGGTTTAACAATATCAGTATAAGGCCAGTTTTTAATGACAAAATTCCCATGTATATGCTCCAAATCATAAGGTATGTAATACCGAGCACCCTTTTCTTGTAGGTATCCTTGAATACAAAAATTATAATTATCTTGTAGTCTTCTTCCTGCCATTTATGTATCAGAAATATATGTGAGATTAATATTATGACAGGTAATACCACCCCATCTTCCCACTACCAAATCGGTTTGTATTCCTTGGCTTTCTATCCTTATCTCATGACCTTCCTTCTTTGTCATGCTAACCATCGCTATACTATCATATATTTTTCTTTTCTTAAAACCATGTATTTGTTGTTTATTAATTGTACTTCCACATAAATCCTTATCCTCACCAAGTGGATAATATTCTTCTTTACGAGAATGATTCAAATCATGTAGGTCTTCTATGTTTATTGAAAAAGACCAATTATACCCTAAATCAGGCATATCATACCCCCATTTATTAATTCGCATATTAACTATATGTCCTTCTTTATAAAATTCAATTGTAAGCAGGTAGTTAAATTCAATGAGGAAAGGTGTATGGTCAGTATAACCAGGTGTTGTGGTTGTAAATTTTACTTGTTTAACAAAACGTGCTGTTTTCTTTAAAAATATATATTGTGATAAATCACTTAATCTAATTAAGTCATTCGCATCTGTAGGGTTTGGATAATTGATTAATTTATAAGTATTCTTCATATTAATATTTTTACTTACACTATATTTTTGTCGTTCAGCCTGTGCCTTTGTATAATAATTTGATAAATCAATATCCTGAGAGGATTTTCCAAAGATAGAACCATCTTTTCCAACATAAGTCATTTATATTAGATTAAAAATGATATCATAAAAATTTTCATTATTGTTGAGTTGAAATAAAACATATAAACATAATTGACCACAACATTTAGAATTAATTTCTTGAACTTGAAATGTTTGATAAACACCATTCTGTAAGAATTGTATTACTTCAACAGGTGGTGGCATACCATAACTATCAAAATAATATTTATCCTGACTATTATGAATACAAACCCAATGAGAACCATTCTGTGTGTCTAAATTCATAATAATATTCTTTGTATTCTTATTTATATGTATTAATTCATCTCTCATACAAATAACCACATTATCAATTTTTAGTGTTTTACAATACTTAGCTAGTTCTATATTTGACGTTGTATTCTTTCCAAATTGTTTAAACCATTTATCCATTTATTTATGAGAAAGATACAATCCATTACCCCGTTTAGTTAGTTTAACACCCGCTTGAGCGATAGAGGAAAGCATATCTCCAACCAAAAATCTAGCTTTATCAGGTAGACTTTCAAGTTTTTGAGCAAAATCTACAATTACACCACTTCCACTAATTTGTTTCTCCAACTCCTTGTTATGTCTTTCCAATTCTTTTTGAGCTTTTAGTTGTGCCTTCCTTTCGTTAGCAGTTTTTACCGCTGCTGAAATACCACCAGTCAATGCTCCCGCCGCACTTAAACCAGCAAATAAAGGAATTAGAAACGGGAGAAATCCTCCTCTTGACTCGTCTATTGAATATTTCTTTAACATAGGTTTCGTCATTTTAATTTTAAGTGATCCAACATCATTTAGTGTTTTTACTTGTGTGTGTGTGAGTAAAACATCAATTCTTACAGCTCCTTTTCTTTGAATTGTATTAACATTAATAATACAAGGCTTTTGATTTTGAATACAAGATGTTAATTTATTAAGATTGATTTGATTAACATATACCCCAACCATTTATTTATGAGAAAAAACCTATGTGATATTAATCATAACACCATTATCTGTATTAATCTGTAATTCTGTTTCCTCCAAAAGCAAACAATATGCATTAACCTCTTCACTCTCCCCTCTTTCAATGTATAGAGAAGTATCCACTCGATTAGACTTTATAGTTTCCTTTTGAGAACTCAGGTCAATTGCGTAGATTGTATAAAGTTTTTGAAACGCAACCATATCCAAAATAGGATCATTATTACCATTACTTTCACACACCTTTTGGTAGGACTTGTAGGCTTCCGCATAATCATTTTTTTCCCAATCAATTTCCAATCTATCTCGCGGATAAAATGTGCCATCAAGAGAAACCCGAAGTTGTTTCACCTTAGCATTATCACTCAGCGCATTATTCTTATTAGTACCGTCCTCTCCATCTGGTTTTTTAAAAATGAGCCAGAGGTATCGTGGCTTTCCTTCAAGAACACCCAAATTCCAAGTGTAGGTAGTGTGTTCCAGTTTAACGTGTTGACATCTTCTTTTAAGGTATGATACATTTAGCGGTTTCTTTGAGTTAAGTCTCCTATTTAACATCTCTTCCGTTTTAAGATTAGGAGTATATTCACTGATATACCAACACAAATCATTAATAACAAATTTATTATTTTCTCCAAAAGCATTTTCATCCCCAAAAAGCAACCTATTTACATTATCATTCCTTTGTAGTTGAAATCTAATTTTAAGCCCATACAAAACTTTATCATAATCACAAAATCCAAATATACCTTTCAGAGGTACTGCTACCGTAAAACTATTCTCTGCTTTTGTATCATCATTATACATTGACTTCCTTTGACTATAACCAGGGTCAGCATTTGTTCCCGTTGACATATCAGGAATAAAACCTTCAACAGCTCCCTTACCCATTCTATCACTAAACGAATATAGTGTAAATTTCATCATTTCAGATATAGCAGAGACATAATCAACCGCTTCAACCTCTTGTGTTCCAATATACAGGCGGACACTATCAAACATTTTCCAGAAGAAATCATTTACGAGTGTAGCATTAGTATTATTCGCAGCCTTAGTGAATTTAGATTTACACAGCAAGAAACTATCAGCTATATTCAAGTAAGTTTGTTGATTATTTATTTCAAAACTTTTTGTTCCGTTTGAATTCCAGTCTGTTCCTGTTATAGCATTTACCTTAAAATAGTCTTCCTTTTTAGTAGAGTTTGAAATGATAATCGTATCATCCAAATCATAGATACTATCAATCGCTTCCATACTTGTATTTATATAGCATTAAAATCGTTGAAACCCTGACCCAAGTATTTTAATGATTTTTTGTCGTTCTTGTGAAGATAGTTGAGTTTTACCTTTTTTAATTTCTTTGATTGCTTGTAATTTATGAGACTCCTTTTGAGCATCTTTTATACTCTTTATAGCACCCGCAACTGAGCCCACGGCTGAAGCAGTTGAACCAATTAGGTCTTTATGTTTAAGGATGGTTGAACCAATACCCATTAGAGTATCAATTATCCCATCTCCTTTATTTCTAAATTGATGTCCCACACCCCGTTGTCTCTTTGGTTTATAGTATCCTCTCCCAAGAAACATACCTTCACCCTTATAGTATGGTGAAAGGAACATCCCATCCCCTGTAATTATTTTATATTTTCCCAACTCGTGTTTTCTCACAATAACCATTATTTATTTATTGAAAAACTTCACGTAGGTGAATTCTGATGGATATAATTTCATCATTAAAGGATATCATACGATTATCTTGGTCGGTTATCCTAAAATTTACTCTGTATATGGTTTTTCCTGACACAGGTAAATAGACAAGATTTTTTGGTTCCATATTAAATTTATAACCAATCGGGGTTGAGTATGCGCTGAATGAAAATATTGTATTTGTTCTTATTCCATCGTTATAAGCACCATCAATCAAATCACAATGAATTAATACTGAATTTATACCGGAGGATATTTGAATGACATTATCACTGTAAGACGTCCCGTTAGTTTCAATCTTTTTAGAAGAGAACCCCAATAGCTCTCTGAATGAATTTTCAATCGTGAAATCAACTTTATAATTATTTTTAAGTTTAATAGTTGATTTTGAAGTGTGTTTTTGAATATCTATTACAATATTTTTTGGTTCATCACCTTTTTCTTTCATAAGGCGAGAGACTTCTGAAGATATTTGAGAAATCTCGTAAGCACCGGGTGAAACGGTTATAGTTTTATATCCACTTCCTGGATTATAACTAAACTTGTTGTTTTTCTCTGTGATATTAAAAAGGGTATTGTAAGTCTCCATTGACAACAAAGAAGCCTCATATTCTTTTTTGGGGTCAAGTTGTAGTGGGTAAGGGAATGAAGCTGTGTAATCACTCGTTGTGAAATTAAAACTAAGAATTGTGCTTCTCATCTTATTTAATATCTAATAAAATATCTTTGTATTGACATTTATTAATTATTTTCATATTCATCAACTGATCTAAAATGGCGGATGCTTCATTAAAACAATTGTTGTTTCCAGCCTTCTTACTACCTAACAACAATAATAACCTATTAACTAATTGTGATGGGTCATTTGGAAGAAAACTAACACCCGAACCAAGCTTACTTAAAGCATCAATAATATGTTTCTCCTTCTCATTCTTCTTACTTTTACCAGCAACAGAAACTCCATAATCAAGTGCGTTTAGCAACTCAATATACTCTCTATCTTCCTCTCTTTCCATATCAAGCGGTTCATCAAAATAAGGTGAATTAGAATGTCCATCTTTTGTTAGAAGAAACATTAATCTTGGGGTTAATTCAACATTTGGTTGGTCAGAACTTAAGAACACCAATTTATCATTAAATATCAATAACTTTTCTTTCACAAGATGGAACTGTGCTGGTTCTTCTGTTGGAATGAGACCTGCTCTGGTTTTTGAACCCTTCAAATATTCATTGTTTTGAAGAGCTTCTACAATATAATTGGAAAGTTTATTTACCTTCTCAAGATGCCGAAATAATCCTTCATCATCATATTCTAATTCTTTAAGTTCTTGCTCTGTCATTTGACTAAAATCTTTGAGCATTTGAAATTTTTTTGGAGTAAATTCTACCGTGGGAACTGTAGGTGAAATCGTTTGTTGAGTTTTTAAAAGTGGTTTAAAAAATTTCTCTTGTTTTCTTTCAAAGGCTTCTTCACCAGTTAGTTTCTGTCTCCTTTTCTTCTTTATGTCTTCCTGTTGCTTTACAACTTTTGAAACCAACTCTTGATGTTCTTTAAACTTTCTTACTCTTTCTTCGGTATTCATTTTCTGTATTTATTTATTGAAAAATATCATTTAGTATCTCATCTTGTTTCACAACAATATATTTATATTTTCCAATCGTGTGTTTCATATTATTTTCAAATTCCTTCTTACTACGTAATGTAGAACAATTATCTCTCCAAAAATTATTTGTATCTATTGAATTTAACTTAAATAAAATAAAAGTATTAGCATTGTTTCTTATTGAGCGCCGAGGGAGTTGAAAATATGACTGACTAAGATAAATACAATTACAAGAAGAATGTCTCCCTCTTGTATAGTAGCTATCCATTACTGTTTGGTTTCTCTCATTAACACAATCATCAAAGATAACGAGGTTCTTTTTTGATTTATCTAAATCTTGAGGTGAAGGTATATCATCCGTATTATCACTGAGAATACAAGTTATGGGTTTTGGTTTTGATTTTGATTTCTGTGTATCACAAAATAATTGTATTATATCATCAATATTATAATCATTTAGTTTGTTTTGAAGTTTAAATAAACCGATAATGTCTTCCTTTTTAAGACCCGCATTAAAACCCTGTGAGAGTAGTTGATACTCAGGTTGAAAACTTGACTTTGTAAAAATTATTAAATTATCATAATCTAAAAAATTAGGACTAAGGAGCATCTTTAAAAGTAAACAGGTTTTTCCACATCCGCTTGAACCGACTATTAGACATCTCAATGAATTTGGAAGATTTTTATGGTTATTAAATTTTATCTTATTTTCCCAAACGGGTAAAAAATCATTCATTTATATATTTGGAAAACAAGTCATCCAACTTTTTTTGAGTTTTTTGAGAAACTCTATATTTTATCCTGAGTTCAGGTTTAATTTCAAAATAATCCATTATTTTGTTTATATAGTATCTTGTATTAACATTTCCATTAAAATTATTTTGAATAATAAATATCATTAAACCCTTATACATTTCCTCAATACAAATAGTCTCTTCCCTTGTAAGAAATGGTGTATTATCACCATAATACTTAACATTCATCTCTCTTATTAATCTTGTAAAGTAATTCATTTTTGGTTCTAATTTAAAAGAGTTATATATTTTTCTATATTTTTTATTATCATTAATTAGAAGATAATCACAGAAAATACATTGTTTATATGCTTCTGATTCTGTATTAAGCCCCACTCTACCACAAGCCGGACAATTCTCTAATTTATCATATGGAGAGTCTGGAAATTCTAAATATCCTTCAGAATTTATCATATTTATAAAGTAAAATTATACTTAAAACAAAGTGCCTTTTTTAGAGGCTTTTTTAAAAGATGAAACTGTGCTTAAAGTAAAACACCTTTGAGCTTTTCAACTCGTTTTATGTATATAACTTTACTTAAACTAAACGCAAATTTATTAGCTAATAAATACAATGTTTCACAACACAAAAGACAAATTTCAATCAATCTCTACTTCGGTGGAAGATATAGAAAAATATGTCAAAGATGTTAAATTGAACAAAGATAAATATGGAAATTTTTGGATTAAACCCATAATGGAGAATAACATGTGTCCTTTTATTAAATTTACGGGACAAGCTATGTTAATTAATAACTCTATTAAAGTAAATTTGACAAAAGTTTCTCCACTACTACTAACAATTTACTCAAAGCTTGAAAAGGTCATTGATAAAGAAGCTTTGAAAATGAATGATAAGACCATCAACGATTCTAGAGGAAACATTTGTATATTCTTTAATAGACCCAAAGATGTGGGTGAAATTAATAATATGAATATTAGTGGTGAACTATCATTCCGTACTCTGATTATTAGAGATTATTTGAAAATAACATTTAATGTAGAAAATATTGTGGTTATTAGTTCTAATGAAAGAAAACATATAGATATTGATGGAAGTTTAATGGTATGTAAATGAGTGATATTAACAGTCAATACTCTGAGAGTTATTATACTGAGAGTCTAGGATCTGAAGATAGTTATGATACTAATAGTTTGTGTTCAAATGATAGTTATGAGAGTAGCTTTATTGATGACTCAGATAGTGAAATTGAAATTGATGAACTAGAGTATCTAAACTTTCTGGCTAATACATAGACGCTTTACTTTAAGTAAAGTTATATAAATAAAACGAGTTGAAAAGCTCAAAGGTGTTTTACTTTAAGTAAAGTTATATACATAAAACGAGTTGAAAAGCTCAAAGGTGTTTTACTTTAAGTAAAGTTATATACATAAAACGAGTTGAAAAGCTCAAAGGTGTTTTACTTTAAGCACAGTTTCATCTTTAAAAAAGCCTCTAAAAAAGGCACTTTGTTTTAAGTATAATTTTACTATATAAATAAATATGATCAAAGCAACGTATTGCGATGTTTGTGAACAAGAATATAAACAATACAAAAGACACCTTAAAACTAACAAACACACATTTAATCTACTTCACCTACTATCTCCTATTCAGAAGGAAACAAAACACTGTTCTGCATGTAATAAAAATATCCTCAAGAAAGGCTTCGAAATACATCTTAAAACAATTCTACATTTATCAAATTTTATCACAACTAAAAACTCTGATGGCGCATTCAAAGAACATATTAAAATAAGAGTCTTTAACTTCAAACCTCCTGAACCAGAGTCTATAGTTGATGCTGTAGAAATAGTTAAACCTGCTGTTCAAACGTTGATTGAAAAAACACTAAAAGAAATGAAACCACTTAAATTTTATATGGGAGTAAAATTAGAAATGACAAAGGACGAAGGAGTTATAGATACACCATACATGAGAACTGAGCCACACTTTATATCTTCATATCAAGATTTTAAAACATCAGGAGTCTATGATGAACTTATTAAACAAGAGCAAGATGTGGATAATTCAATCGTAGGAAGTGGATTCAATATAGGAAAAATTATTTACATAGACATTCATATTCTTAAATCAGATCCTCTAAAAGCTTCTTCCTACATTGATTTACCCAGTGTTATCAAAAATAGAAAAGCAGTTATCAATATCAAAAATAAAGACAATAAATGTTTTCTCTGGTCTATTCTAGCACACTTACATCCTCCACATTTTCATGATGAAAGAGTATCTCATTATAAAAAATATGAGAATACATTAAATACGAAAGATCTAAAGTTTCCGATGGCTTTAAATGATATTCCTAAATTTGAAAAGATAAATAATTTATCAGTTAATGTTTATGGTCTAACAGAAACAAACAGCATTCAGGTTTTAAAGCTTTCTGACAATTGTAAACAAACTCATATTAATCTTCTATATTTTAATTCAGAGGAAAATTCACATTATACATACATTAAAGATATTGCTAAATTAATAAAACCACAAGTATGTAAAAGAACAAATAAAATATATATTTGTTTGCGTTGTCTTAACTTCTTCCATACACAAGAAAGATTAGATAAACATTCAAATTATTGTGGTGAACATAAATCAACGGTAATCAATATGCCTAAAGAAGGCTCAAATATCACATTCAAAGATGAAAAGAAAAAGATCAAACATCCATTTGTTATATATGCTGATTTTGAAAGTATTCTAGAAAAAATAGATACTGCTTCTCCAGATCCAAAAGATTCATACACAAATAAATATCAAAAACATACTCCTTGCGGTTTTTGTTATTATATCAAATCATCCGTTGGTGATAAATATAACAAGTTAGAGGAGTATAGAGGCTCAAATACCCCAGAGGAGTTTGTGAAACGACTAGAAAAAGACTGTGTCCGATTAACCAAGATAATGAGAGAAACTAATAAACCAATGTCCTTGACGAGTGAACAGAAAAGGGAATTTAGAAAAAACAATGTTTGTCATATTTGTGAGGAAAAAATTGGTGAAGGTCTAAAGGTTAGAGATCATTGTCATCTCACTGGTAAATATAGAGGTCCGGCTCATCAAAGTTGTAATATTAATTATAAACTCCCCTCTTTCATTCCTGTCTTCCTTCATAACAACGCTCATTATGATACGCATCTATTTGTTAATGAACTTTCAAAGACATCTGGACACATTTCAGCAATTCCTAACACGGATCAGAAATACATTTCATTCACAAAAACAATTCACACATCTCCTATTACTCATATCAGATTTCTTGATACATTTAAATTCATGGCAAGTCCATTGGCTAACCTGGTTCAAAATCTAAAAGAGTTTCCATGTCTTTCAGAGTATTTTTCAGATAAAGATTTACTAACACAAAAGGGAATTTACCCCTATGATTATATGGACTCATTTGAGAGATTCAATGAAACACAACTTCCTTTAAAAGAAAATTTCTATAACAAATTAAACAACAGTCATATATCTGATAAAGATTATGTACACGCACAAAATGTTTGGGAAAAATATAACATCAAGAATCTTGGTGAGTATCACGATTTGTATCTCAAAACTGATGTGCTTTTATTGGCCGATGTATTTGAAGCCTTTAGATCTGTTTGTCGCACTGGATATGGATTGGATCCTGCTCACTACTACACAGCACCTGGATTGGCTTGGAGCGCGATGTTGAAAATGACAAAACAAGATTTGGATTTGATAACCGATGTTGATATGCTTTTGATGATTGAAAAGGCAAAAAGAGGTGGAATTTCACAAGTCTGCTCGAGTAGATACGCAAAAGCAAATAACAAATATCTTCCAAATTATGATTCAACGAAAAAGAGTTCTTACTTGATGTACTATGACGCGAACAACCTGTATGGCTGGGCAATGTCTCAGGCTCTTCCTTATGGAAAACTTAGATGGGTAAAGGAAAAAGACTACAAAAAGGTTTTACAAGATGTATGTATCTTTACACAAAAAGAATTGGATGATTCAAAGGTTGGTTATTATTTTGAGGTCGATTTAAAATATCCTGAAGAACTTCATATCAAACATAAAGATCTTCCATTTGCTTGTGAGAAAGAAAGTCCAAAGAAAGAATGGTTGAGTGATTATCAACGATCGTTTGATATAGGTGAATCAACAGAAAAATTACTTACTACATTATATAACAAGAAAAATTATGTACTACACCAAAGAAATTTGCGACAATATTTATCAAAAGGTCTAAGAGTAGAGAAGATCCACAGGGTTCTAAAGTTCAATCAAAGTCATTGGTTAAAGGGGTACATTGATTTTAATACACAAAGAAGAACAGAGTCAAAAACAGATTTTGAGAAAGACTTTTATAAATTGATGAATAATGCGGTCTTTGGTAAGACCATGGAGAATGTGAGGAAAAGACAAAATATCAGACTAGCAACATCTTGGGAACAAGCATCAAAATTAATTAATAGACCGAGTTTTACTAGAGCTGAGGTCTTTACTGAGAACTTTTGTGCGATCCATTTGGTTAAAGAGAGTATTGAAATGGACAAACCTATTTACATTGGAACATCAATTCTTGACTTGTCAAAGTCATTAATGTATGATTACTTTTATATTAATCTAAAATCAAAGTATAAGGATAATGTGTCATTGTTGTATATGGATACTGATAGTTTTATTTTGAAAATTAATACTGATGATGTTTATTCAGACATGAAAAAGGACATTAATATCTATGATACAAGTAATTACAGTCCAGAGAGTGAGTTGTTCTCTTCTAAAAATAAAAAGGTGATTGGAAAGTTCAAGGATGAATTGGGAGGAAATGTTATGAGTGAATTTGTGGGATTGAGGTCGAAGGCTTATGCTTATAAATACATTGTGAATAACGTTGAAAAGACTGATAAGAAGTTAAAAGGTGTAAAGAAAAATGTCACTAAAGAAACAATAAACTTTAAGGATTATTATAACTGTTTAACAACAAAGAAAGAAGAGTTTAGAAAGATTAATGGAATAAGAAGTTATAAACATCAATTATATTCAGAAGAGGTGAATAAGAAAGCATTGGGGGCTTTTGATGATAAGAGGTTTATTTTAGAAAATGGAATTGATAGTCTCCCTTATGGTTATATAAGTATATAAGTGATAAGATATATAAGTGATAAGATATATAAGTGATAAGATATAAGTGATAAGATATATGTGATAAGATATATAAGTGATAAGATATATATATAAGTGATAAGATATATATATAAGTGATAAGTTAAAAAGGGGGGTTAGGGATTTTAACGGGCTACCGCCACCTTTTTTCTATTATATAAATGATAGAACCAAGTATCAACCAGACTAAAGAGTGGAGGTGTAATCAACCTTGGTATATAAATGGAAAACATAACGAATGTGAAAAATATCAGATTCAAGAGGTTG
>NW_027617665.1:0-103834 GCF_964187855.1 Myxine glutinosa
ACTTTTCGCACTTGTGTTAGTGTTGAAAAACCACTTTTCGCACTTGTGTTAGTGTTGAAAAACCAGTTTTCGCACTTGTGTTGGTGCAGGAAACCACTTTTGCACTTGTATTAGTGTGGAAAAACCACTTTTCGCACTTGTGTTAGTGTTGAAAAACCACTTTTTGCACTTGTGTTAGTGTTGAAAAACCACTTTTCGCACTTGTGTTCGTGCAGGAAACCACTTTTGCACTTGTATTAGTGTGGAAAAACCACTTTTCGCACTTGTGTTAGTGTTGAAAAACCACTTTTCGCACTTGTGTTGGTGTTGAAAAACCACTTTTCGCACTTGTGTTAGTGTTGAAAAACCACTTTTCGCACTTGTGTTGGTGCAGGAAACCACTTTTGCACTTGTATTAGTGTGGAAAAAACACTTTTCGCACTTGTGTTAGTGTTGAAAAACCACTTTTCGCACTTGTGTTAGTGTTGAAAAACCACTTTTCGCACTTGTGTTAGTGTTGAAAAACCACTTTTCGCACTTGTGTTGGTGCAGGAAACCAGTTTTGCACTTGTATTAGTGTGGAAAAAACACTTTTTGCACTTGTGATAGTGTTGAAAAACCACTTTTCGCACTTGTGTTAGTGTTGAAAAACCACTTTTCGCACTTGTGTTAGTGTTGAAAAACCACTTTTCGCACTTGTGTTGGTGCAGGAAACCACTTTTGCACTTGTATTAGTGTGGAAAAAACACTTTTTGCACTTGTGTTAGTGTTGAAAAACCACTTTTTGCACTTGTGTTAGTGTTGAAAAACCACTTTTCGCACTTGTGTTAGTGTTGAAAAACCACTTTTCGCACTTGTGTTGGTGCAGGAAACCACTTTTGCACTTGTATTAGTGTGGAAAAAACACTTTTTGCACTTGTGATAGTGTTGAAAAACCACTTTTCGCACTTGTGTTAGTGTTGAAAAACCACTTTTCGCACTTGTGTTGGTGCAGGAAACCACTTTTGCACTTGTACTAGTGTGGAAAAACCACTTTTCGCACTTGTGTTAGTGTTGAAAAACCACTTTTCGCACTTGTGTTAGTGTTGAAAAACCACTTTTCGCACTTGTGTTAGTGTTGAAAAACCATTTTTCGCACTTGTGTTTTGGTGCAGGAAACCACTTTTGCACTTGTATTAGTGTGGAAAAAACACTTTTCGCACTTGTGTTAGTGTTGAAAAACCACTTTTGCACTTGTATTAGTGTGGAAAAAACACTTTTCGCACTTGTGTTAGTGTTGAAAAACCACTTTTCGCACTTGTGTTAGTGTTGAAAAACCAGTTTTCGCACTTGTGTTGGTGCAGGAAACCACTTTTGCACTTGTATTAGTGTGGAAAAACCACTTTTTGCACTTGTGTTAGTGTTGAAAAACCACTTTTTGCACTTGTGTTAGTGTTGAAAAACCACTTTTCGCACTTGTGTTCGTGCAGGAAACCACTTTTGCACTTGTATTAGTGTGGAAAAACCACTTTTCGCACTTGTGTTAGTGTTGAAAAACCACTTTTCGCACTTGTGTTAGTGTTGAAAAACCAGTTTTCGCACTTGTGTTGGTGCAGGAAACCACTTTTGCACTTGTATTAGTGTGGAAAAACCACTTTTCGCACTTGTGTTAGTGTTGAAAAACCACTTTTTGCACTTGTGTTAGTGTTGAAAAACCACTTTTCGCACTTGTGTTCGTGCAGGAAACCACTTTTGCACTTGTATTAGTGTGGAAAAACCACTTTTCGCACTTGTGTTAGTGTTGAAAAACCACTTTTCGCACTTGTGTTGGTGTTGAAAAACCACTTTTCGCACTTGTGTTAGTGTTGAAAAACCACTTTTCGCACTTGTGTTGGTGCAGGAAACCACTTTTGCACTTGTATTAGTGTGGAAAAAACACTTTTCGCACTTGTGTTAGTGTTGAAAAACCACTTTTCGCACTTGTGTTAGTGTTGAAAAACCACTTTTCGCACTTGTGTTAGTGTTGAAAAACCACTTTTCGCACTTGTGTTGGTGCAGGAAACCAGTTTTGCACTTGTATTAGTGTGGAAAAAACACTTTTTGCACTTGTGATAGTGTTGAAAAACCACTTTTCGCACTTGTGTTAGTGTTGAAAAACCACTTTTCGCACTTGTGTTAGTGTTGAAAAACCACTTTTCGCACTTGTGTTGGTGCAGGAAACCACTTTTGCACTTGTATTAGTGTGGAAAAAACACTTTTTGCACTTGTGTTAGTGTTGAAAAACCACTTTTTGCACTTGTGTTAGTGTTGAAAAACCACTTTTCGCACTTGTGTTAGTGTTGAAAAACCACTTTTCGCACTTGTGTTGGTGCAGGAAACCACTTTTGCACTTGTATTAGTGTGGAAAAAACACTTTTTGCACTTGTGATAGTGTTGAAAAACCACTTTTCGCACTTGTGTTAGTGTTGAAAAACCACTTTTCGCACTTGTGTTGGTGCAGGAAACCACTTTTGCACTTGTACTAGTGTGGAAAAACCACTTTTCGCACTTGTGTTAGTGTTGAAAAACCACTTTTCGCACTTGTGTTAGTGTTGAAAAACCACTTTTCGCACTTGTGTTAGTGTTGAAAAACCATTTTTCGCACTTGTGTTTTGGTGCAGGAAACCACTTTTGCACTTGTATTAGTGTGGAAAAAACACTTTTCGCACTTGTGTTAGTGTTGAAAAACCACTTTTGCACTTGTATTAGTGTGGAAAAAACACTTTTCGCACTTGTGTTAGTGTTGAAAAACCACTTTTCGCACTTGTGTTAGTGTTGAAAAACCAGTTTTCGCACTTGTGTTGGTGCAGGAAACCACTTTTGCACTTGTATTAGTGTGGAAAAACCACTTTTTGCACTTGTGTTAGTGTTGAAAAACCACTTTTTGCACTTGTGTTAGTGTTGAAAAACCACTTTTCGCACTTGTGTTCGTGCAGGAAACCACTTTTGCACTTGTATTAGTGTGGAAAAACCACTTTTCGCACTTGTGTTAGTGTTGAAAAACCACTTTTCGCACTTGTGTTGGTGTTGAAAAACCACTTTTCGCACTTGTGTTAGTGTTGAAAAACCACTTTTCGCACTTGTGTTGGTGCAGGAAACCACTTTTGCACTTGCATTAGTGTGGAAAAAACACTTTTCGCACTTGTGTTAGTGTTGAAAAACCACTTTTCGCACTTGTGTTAGTGTTGAAAAACCACTTTTCGCACTTGTGTTAGTGTTGAAAAACCACTTTTCGCACTTGTGTTGGTGCAGGAAACCAGTTTTGCACTTGTATTAGTGTGGAAAAAACACTTTTTGCACTTGTGATAGTGTTGAAAAACCACTTTTCGCACTTGTGTTAGTGTTGAAAAACCACTTTTCGCACTTGTGTTAGTGTTGAAAAACCACTTTTCGCACTTGTGTTGGTGCAGGAAACCACTTTTGCACTTGTATTAGTGTGGAAAAAACACTTTTTGCACTTGTGTTAGTGTTGAAAAACCACTTTTTGCACTTGTGTTAGTGTTGAAAAACCACTTTTCACACTTGTGTTAGTGTTGAAAAACCACTTTTCGCACTTGTGTTGGTGTTGAAAAAACACTTTTTGCACTTGTGTTGGTGCAGGAAACCACTTTTGCACTTGTATTAGTGTGGAAAAAACACTTTTCGCACTTGTGTTAGTGTTGAGAAACCACTTTTCGCACTTGTGTTAGTGTTGAAAAACCACTTTTCGCACTTGTGTTAGTGTTGAAAAACCACTTTTCGCACTTGTGTTGGTGCAGGAAACCACTTTTGCACTTGTATTAGTGTGGAAAAAACACTTTTTGCACTTGTGATATTGTTGAAAAACCACTTTTCGCACTTGTGTTAGTGTTGAAAAACCACTTTTCGCACTTGTGTTGGTGCAGGAAACCACTTTTGTACTTGTATTAGTGTGGAAAAAACACTTTTTGCACTTGTGTTAGTGTTGAAAAACCACTTTTCGCACTTGTATTGGTGTGGAAAAACCACTTTTCGCACTTGTGTTAGTGTTGAAAAACCACTTTTCGCACTTGTGTTAGTGTTGAAAAACCACTTTTCGCACTTGTGTTAGTGTTGAAAAACCACTTTTCGCACTTGTGTTGGTGCAGTAAACCACTTTTGCACTTGTATTAGTGTGGAAAAAACACTTTTTGCACTTGTGATAGTGTTGAAAAACCACTTTTCGCACTTGTGTTAGTGTTGAAAAACCACTTTTCGCACTTGTGTTGGTGCAGGAAACCACTTTTGCACTTGTACTAGTGTGGAAAAAACACTTTTCGCACTTGTGTTTTGGTGCAGGAAACCACTTTTGCACTTGTATTAGTGTGGAAAAAACACTTTTCGCACTTGTGTTAGTGTTGAAAAACCACTTTTCGCACTTGTGTTAGTGTTGAAAAACCACTTTTGGCAATTGTGTTAGTGTTGAAAAAACAGTTTTCGCACTTGTGTTGGTGCAGGAAACCACTTTTGAACTTGTATTAGTGTGGAAAAACCACTTTTCGCACTTGTGTTAGTGTTGAAAAACCACTTTTCGCACTTGTGTTAGTGTTGAAAAACCACTTTTCACACTTGTGTTAGTGTTGAAAAACCACTTTTCGCACTTGTGTTGATGCAGGAAACCACTTTTGCACTTGTATTAGTGTGGAAAAACCACTTTTCTCAATTGTGTTAGTGTTGAAAAACCACTTTTCGCACTTGTGTTAGTGTTGAAAAACCACTTTTCGCACTTGTGTTAGTGTTGAAAAACCACTTTTCGCACTTGTGTTAGTGTTGAAAAACCACTTTTCGCACTTGTGTTAGTGTTGAAAAACCACTTTTCGCACTTGTGTTGGTGCAGGAAACCACTTTTGCACTTGTATTAGTGTGGAAAAAACACTTTTCGCACTTGTGTTAGTGTTGAGAAACCACTTTTCGCACTTGTGTTAGTGTTGAAAAACCACTTTTCGCACTTGTGTTAGTGTTGAAAAACCACTTTTCGCACTTGTGTTGGTGTTGAAAAAACACTTTTTGCACTTGTGTTGGTGCAGGAAACCACTTTTGCACTTGTATTAGTGTGGAAAAAACACTTTTCGCACTTGTGTTAGTGTTGAGAAACCACTTTTCGCACTTGTGTTAGTGTTGAAAAACCACTTTTCGCACTTGTGTTAGTGTTGAAAAACCACTTTTCGCACTTGTGTTGGTGCAGGAAACCACTTTTGCACTTGTATTAGTGTGGAAAAAACACTTTTTGCACTTGTGATATTGTTGAAAAACCACTTTTCGCACTTGTGTTAGTGTTGAAAAACCACTTTTCGCACTTGTGTTGGTGCAGGAAACCACTTTTGCACTTGTATTAGTGTGGAAAAAACACTTTTTGCACTTGTGTTAGTGTTGAAAAACCACTTTTCGCACTTGTATTGGTGTGGAAAAACCACTTTTCGCACTTGTGTTAGTGTTGAAAAACCACTTTTCGCACTTGTGTTAGTGTTGAAAAACCACTTTTCGCACTTGTGTTAGTGTTGAAAAACCACTTTTTGCACTTGTGTTGGTGCAGTAAACCACTTTTGCACTTGTATTAGTGTGGAAAAAACACTTTTTGCACTTGTGATAGTGTTGAAAAACCACTTTTCGCACTTGTGTTAGTGTTGAAAAACCACTTTTCGCACTTGTGTTGGTGCAGGAAACCACTTTTGCACTTGTACTAGTGTGGAAAAACCACTTTTCGCACTTGTGTTTTGGTGCAGGAAACCACTTTTGCACTTGTATTAGTGTGGAAAAAACACTTTTCGCACTTGTGTTAGTGTTGAAAAACCACTTTTCGCACTTGTGTTAGTGTTGAAAAACCACTTTTGGCAATTGTGTTAGTGTTGAAAAAACAGTTTTCGCACTTGTGTTGGTGCAGGAAACCACTTTTGCACTTGTATTAGTGTGGAAAAACCACTTTTCGCACTTGTGTTAGTGTTGAAAAACCACTTTTCGCACTTGTGTTAGTGTTGAAAAACCACTTTTCACACTTGTGTTAGTGTTGAAAAACCACTTTTCGCACTTGTGTTGGTGCAGGAAACCACTTTTGCACTTGTATTAGTGTGGAAAAACCACTTTTCTCAATTGTGTTAGTGTTGAAAAACCACTTTTCGCACTTGTGTTAGTGTTGAAAAACCACTTTTCGCACTTGTGTTAGTGTTGAAAAACCACTTTTCGCACTTGTGTTAGTGTTGAAAAACCACTTTTCGCACTTGTGTTAGTGTTGAAAAACCACTTTTCGCACTTGTGTTAGTGTTGAAAAACCACTTTTCGCACTTGTGTTGGTGCAGGAAACCACTTTTGCACTTGTGATAGTGTTGAAAAACCACTTTTCGCACTTGTGTTAGTGTTGAAAAACCACTTTTCGCACCTGTGTTAGTGTTGAAAACCCACTTTTCGCACCTGTGTTAGTGTTGAAAACCCACTTTTCGCACTTGTGTTGGTGCAGGAAACCACTTTTGCACTTGTATTAGTGTGAAAAAAACACTTTTCGCACTTGTGTTAGTGTTGAAAAACCACTTTTCGCACTTGTGTTAGTATTGAAAAACCACTTTTCGCACTTGTGTTGGTGCAGGAAACCACTTTTGCACTTGTATTAGTGTGGAAAAACCACTTTTCGCACTTGTGTTAGTGTTGAAAAACCACTTTTCGCACTTGTGTTAGTGTTGAAAAACCACTTTTCGCACTTGTGTTAGTGCTGAAAAACCACTTTTCGCACTTGTGTTAGTGTTGAAAAACCACTTTTCGCACTTGTGTTGGTGCAGGAAACCACTTTTGCACTTGTATTAATGTGGAAAAAACACTTTTTGCACTTGTGTTAGTGTTGAAAAACCACTTTTTGCACTTGTGTTAGTGTTGAAAAACCACTTTTCACACTTGTGTTAGTGTTGAAAAACCACTTTTCGCACTTGTGTTGGTGTTGAAAAAACACTTTTTGCACTTGTGTTGGTGCAGGAAACCACTTTTGCACTTGTATTAGTGTGGAAAAAACACTTTTCGCACTTGTGTTAGTGTTGAAAAACCACTTTTCGCACTTGTGTTAGTGTTGAAAAACCACTTTTCGCACTTGTGTTGGTGCAGGAAACCAGTTTTGCACTTGTATTAGTGTGGAAAAAACACTTTTTGCACTTGTGATAGTGTTGAAAAACCACTTTTCGCACTTGTGTTAGTGTTGAAAAACCACTTTTCGCACTTGTGTTAGTGTTGAAAAACCACTTTTCGCACTTGTGTTGGTGCAGGAAACCACTTTTGCACTTGTATTAGTGTGGAAAAAACACTTTTTGCACTTGTGTTAGTGTTGAAAAACCACTTTTTGCACTTGTGTTAGTGTTGAAAAACCACTTTTCACACTTGTGTTAGTGTTGAAAAACCACTTTTCGCACTTGTGTTGGTGTTGAAAAAACACTTTTTGCACTTGTGTTGGTGCAGGAAACCACTTTTGCACTTGTATTAGTGTGGAAAAAACACTTTTCGCACTTGTGTTAGTGTTGAGAAACCACTTTTCGCACTTGTGTTAGTGTTGAAAAACCACTTTTCGCACTTGTGTTAGTGTTGAAAAACCACTTTTCGCACTTGTGTTGGTGCAGGAAACCACTTTTGCACTTGTATTAGTGTGGAAAAAACACTTTTTGCACTTGTGATATTGTTGAAAAACCACTTTTCGCACTTGTGTTAGTGTTGAAAAACCACTTTTCGCACTTGTGTTGGTGCAGGAAACCACTTTTGCACTTGTATTAGTGTGGAAAAAACACTTTTTGCACTTGTGTTAGTGTTGAAAAACCACTTTTCGCACTTGTATTGGTGTGGAAAAACCACTTTTCGCACTTGTGTTAGTGTTGAAAAACCACTTTTCGCACTTGTGTTAGTGTTGAAAAACCACTTTTCGCACTTGTGTTAGTGTTGAAAAACCACTTTTCGCACTTGTGTTGGTGCAGTAAACCACTTTTGCACTTGTATTAGTGTGGAAAAAACACTTTTTGCACTTGTGATAGTGTTGAAAAACCACTTTTCGCACTTGTGTTAGTGTTGAAAAACCACTTTTCGCACTTGAGTTGGTGCAGGAAACCACTTTTGCACTTGTACTAGTGTGGAAAAACCACTTTTCGCACTTGTGTTTTGGTGCAGGAAACCACTTTTGCACTTGTATTAGTGTGGAAAAAACACTTTTCGCACTTGTGTTAGTGTTGAAAAACCACTTTTCGCACTTGTGTTAGTGTTGAAAAACCACTTTTGGCAATTGTGTTAGTGTTGAAAAAACAGTTTTCGCACTTGTGTTGGTGCAGGAAACCACTTTTGCACTTGTATTAGTGTGGAAAA
This sequence comes from Myxine glutinosa, assembly GCF_964187855.1. Lineage (NCBI taxonomy): Eukaryota > Metazoa > Chordata > Myxini > Myxiniformes > Myxinidae > Myxine > Myxine glutinosa. The sequence continues at coordinate 8,314 of NW_027617665.1, forward strand.
ACCACTTTTCGCACTTGTGTTAGTGTTGAAAAACCACTTTTCGCACTTGTGTTAGTGTTGAAAAACCACTTTTCACACTTGTGTTAGTGTTGAAAAACCACTTTTCGCACTTGTGTTGGTGCAGGAAACCACTTTTGCACTTGTATTAGTGTGGAAAAACCACTTTTCTCAATTGTGTTAGTGTTGAAAAACCACTTTTCGCACTTGTGTTAGTGTTGAAAAACCACTTTTCGCACTTGTGTTAGTGTTGAAAAACCACTTTTCGCACTTGTGTTAGTGTTGAAAAACCACTTTTCGCACTTGTGTTAGTGTTGAAAAACCACTTTTCGCACTTGTGTTGGTGCAGGAAACCACTTTTGCACTTGTATTAGTGTGGAAAAAACACTTTTCGCACTTGTGTTAGTGTTGAGAAACCACTTTTCGCACTTGTGTTAGTGTTGAAAAACCACTTTTCGCACTTGTGTTAGTGTTGAAAAACCACTTTTCGCACTTGTGTTGGTGTTGAAAAAACACTTTTTGCACTTGTGTTGGTGCAGGAAACCACTTTTGCACTTGTATTAGTGTGGAAAAAACACTTTTCGCACTTGTGTTAGTGTTGAGAAACCACTTTTCGCACTTGTGTTAGTGTTGAAAAACCACTTTTCGCACTTGTGTTAGTGTTGAAAAACCACTTTTCGCACTTGTGTTGGTGCAGGAAACCACTTTTGCACTTGTATTAGTGTGGAAAAAACACTTTTTGCACTTGTGATATTGTTGAAAAACCACTTTTCGCACTTGTGTTAGTGTTGAAAAACCACTTTTCGCACTTGTGTTGGTGCAGGAAACCACTTTTGCACTTGTATTAGTGTGGAAAAAACACTTTTTGCACTTGTGTTAGTGTTGAAAAACCACTTTTCGCACTTGTATTGGTGTGGAAAAACCACTTTTCGCACTTGTGTTAGTGTTGAAAAACCACTTTTCGCACTTGTGTTAGTGTTGAAAAACCACTTTTCGCACTTGTGTTAGTGTTGAAAAACCACTTTTTGCACTTGTGTTGGTGCAGTAAACCACTTTTGCACTTGTATTAGTGTGGAAAAAACACTTTTTGCACTTGTGATAGTGTTGAAAAACCACTTTTCGCACTTGTGTTAGTGTTGAAAAACCACTTTTCGCACTTGTGTTGGTGCAGGAAACCACTTTTGCACTTGTACTAGTGTGGAAAAACCACTTTTCGCACTTGTGTTTTGGTGCAGGAAACCACTTTTGCACTTGTATTAGTGTGGAAAAAACACTTTTCGCACTTGTGTTAGTGTTGAAAAACCACTTTTCGCACTTGTGTTAGTGTTGAAAAACCACTTTTGGCAATTGTGTTAGTGTTGAAAAAACAGTTTTCGCACTTGTGTTGGTGCAGGAAACCACTTTTGCACTTGTATTAGTGTGGAAAAACCACTTTTCGCACTTGTGTTAGTGTTGAAAAACCACTTTTCGCACTTGTGTTAGTGTTGAAAAACCACTTTTCACACTTGTGTTAGTGTTGAAAAACCACTTTTCGCACTTGTGTTGGTGCAGGAAACCACTTTTGCACTTGTATTAGTGTGGAAAAACCACTTTTCTCAATTGTGTTAGTGTTGAAAAACCACTTTTCGCACTTGTGTTAGTGTTGAAAAACCACTTTTCGCACTTGTGTTAGTGTTGAAAAACCACTTTTCGCACTTGTGTTAGTGTTGAAAAACCACTTTTCGCACTTGTGTTAGTGTTGAAAAACCACTTTTCGCACTTGTGTTAGTGTTGAAAAACCACTTTTCGCACTTGTGTTGGTGCAGGAAACCACTTTTGCACTTGTGATAGTGTTGAAAAACCACTTTTCGCACTTGTGTTAGTGTTGAAAAACCACTTTTCGCACCTGTGTTAGTGTTGAAAACCCACTTTTCGCACCTGTGTTAGTGTTGAAAACCCACTTTTCGCACTTGTGTTGGTGCAGGAAACCACTTTTGCACTTGTATTAGTGTGAAAAAAACACTTTTCGCACTTGTGTTAGTGTTGAAAAACCACTTTTCGCACTTGTGTTAGTATTGAAAAACCACTTTTCGCACTTGTGTTGGTGCAGGAAACCACTTTTGCACTTGTATTAGTGTGGAAAAACCACTTTTCGCACTTGTGTTAGTGTTGAAAAACCACTTTTCGCACTTGTGTTAGTGTTGAAAAACCACTTTTCGCACTTGTGTTAGTGCTGAAAAACCACTTTTCGCACTTGTGTTAATGTTGAAAAACCACTTTTCGCACTTGTGTTGGTGCAGGAAACCACTTTTGCACTTGTATTAATGTGGAAAAAACACTTTTTGCACTTGTGTTAGTGTTGAAAAACCACTTTTTGCACTTGTGTTAGTGTTGAAAAACCACTTTTCACACTTGTGTTAGTGTTGAAAAACCACTTTTCGCACTTGTGTTGGTGTTGAAAAAACACTTTTTGCACTTGTGTTGGTGCAGGAAACCACTTTTGCACTTGTATTAGTGTGGAAAAAACACTTTTCGCACTTGTGTTAGTGTTGAAAAACCACTTTTCGCACTTGTGTTAGTGTTGAAAAACCACTTTTCACACTTGTGTTAGTGTTGAAAAACCACTTTTCGCACTTGTGTTGGTGTTGAAAAAACACTTTTTGCACTTGTGTTGGTGCAGGAAACCACTTTTGCACTTGTATTAGTGTGGAAAAAACACTTTTTGCACTTGTGATATTGTTTAGAACCCACTTTTCGCACTTGTGTTAGTGTTGAAAAACCACTTTTCGCACTTGTGTTGGTGCAGGAAACCACTTTTGCACTTGTATTAGTGTGGAAAAAACACTTTTTGCACTTGTGTTAGTGTTGAAAAACCACTTTTCGCACTTGTATTAGTGTGGAAAAACCACTTTTCGCACTTGTGTTAGTGTTGAAAAACCACTTTTCGCACTTGTGTTAGTGTTGAAAAACCACTTTTCGCACTTGTGTTAGTGTTGAAAAACCACTTTTCGCACTTGTGTTGGTGCAGGAAACCACTTTTGCACTTGTATTAGTGTGGAAAAAACACTTTTTGCACTTGTGATATTGTTGAAAACCCACTTTTCGCACTTGTGTTAGTGTTGAAAAACCACTTTTCGCACTTGTGTTGGTGCAGGAAACCACTTTTGCACTTGTATTAGTGTGGAAAAAACACTTTTTGCACTTGTGTTAGTGTTGAAAAACCACTTTTCGCACTTGTATTAGTGTGGAAAAACCACTTTTCGCACTTGTGTTAGTGTTGAAAAACCACTTTTTGCACTTGTGTTAGTGTTGAAAAACCACTTTTCGCACTTGTGTTAGTGTTGAAAAACCACTTTTCGCACTTGTGTTGGTGCAGGAAACCACTTTTGCACTTGTATTAGTGTGGAAAAAAACACTTTTTGCACTTGTGATAGTGTTGAAAAACCACTTTTCGCACTTGTGTTAGTGTTGAAAAACCACTTTTCGCACTTGTGTTGGTGCAGGAAACCACTTTTGCACTTGTACTAGTGTGGAAAAACCACTTTTCGCACTTGTGTTAGTGTTGAAAAACCACTTTTCGCACTTGTGTTAGTGTTGAAAAACCACTTTTCGCACTTGTGTTAGTGTTGAAAAACCATTTTTCGCACTTGTGTTTTGGTGCAGGAAACCACTTTTCGCACTTGTACTAGTGGGGAAAAACCACTTTTCGCACTTGTGTTAGTGTTGAAAAACCACTTTTGCACTTGTATTAGTGTGGAAAAAACACTTTTCGCACTTGTGTTAGTGTTGAAAAACCACTTTTGCACTTGTATTAGTGTGGAAAAAACACTTTTCGCACTTGTGTTAGTGTTGAAAAACCACTTTTCGCACTTGTGTTGGTGCAGGAAACCACTTTTCGCACTTGTACTAGTGTGGAAAAACCACTTTTCGCACTTGTGTTAGTGTTGAAAAACCACTTTTGCACTTGTATTAGTGTGGAAAAAACACTTTTCGCACTTGTGTTAGTGTTGAAAAACCACTTTTGCACTTGTATTAGTGTGGAAAAAACACTTTTCGCACTTGTGTTAGTGTTGAAAAACCACTTTTCGCACTTGTGTTAGTGTTGAAAAACCAGTTTTCGCACTTGTGTTGGTGCAGGAAACCACTTTTGCACTTGTATTAGTGTGGAAAAACCACTTTTCGCACTTGTGTTAGTGTTGAAAAACCACTTTTTGCACTTGTGTTAGTGTTGAAAAACCACTTTTCGCACTTGTGTTGGTGCAGGAAACCACTTTTGCACTTGTATTAGTGTGGAAAAACCACTTTTCGCACTTGTGTTAGTGTTGAAAAACCACTTTTCGCACTTGTGTTGGTGTTGAAAAACCACTTTTCGCACTTGTGTTAGTGTTGAAAAACCACTTTTCGCACTTGTGTTGGTGCAGGAAACCACTTTTGCACTTGTATTAGTGTGGAAAAAACACTTTTCGCACTTGTGTTAGTGTTGAAAAACCACTTTTCGCACTTGTGTTAGTGTTGAAAAACCACTTTTCGCACTTGTGTTAGTGTTGAAAAACCACTTTTCGCACTTGTGTTGGTGCAGGAAACCAGTTTTGCACTTGTATTAGTGTGGAAAAAACACTTTCTGCACTTGCGATAGTGTTGAAAAACCACTTTTCGCACTTGTGTTAGTGTTGAAAAACCACTTTTCGCACTTGTGTTGGTGCAGGAAACCACTTTTGCACTTGTATTAGTGTGGAAAAAACACTTTTTGCACTTGTGTTAGTGTTGAAAAACCACTTTTTGCACTTGTGTTAGTGTTGAAAAACCACTTTTCACACTTGTGTTAGTGTTGAAAAACCACTTTTCGCACTTGTGTTGGTGTTGAAAAAACACTTTTTGCACTTGTGTTGGTGCAGGAAACCACTTTTGCACTTGTATTAGTGTGGAAAAAACACTTTTCGCACTTGTGTTAGTGTTGAGAAACCACTTTTCGCACTTGTGTTAGTGTTGAAAAACCACTTTTCGCACTTGTGTTAGTGTTGAAAAACCACTTTTCGCACTTGTGTTGGTGCAGGAAACCACTTTTGCACTTGTATTAGTGTGGAAAAAACACTTTTTGCACTTGTGATAGTGTTGAAAAACCACTTTTCGCACTTGTGTTAGTGTTGAAAAACCACTTTTCGCACTTGTGTTGGTGCAGGAAACCACTTTTGCACTTGTATTAGTGTGGAAAAAACACTTTTTGCACTTGTGTTAGTGTTGAAAAACCACTTTTTGCACTTGTGTTAGTGTTGAAAAACCACTTTTCACACTTGTGTTAGTGTTGAAAAACCACTTTTCGCACTTGTGTTGGTGTTGAAAAAACACTTTTTGCACTTGTGTTGGTGCAGGAAACCACTTTTGCACTTGTATTAGTGTGGAAAAAACACTTTTCGCACTTGTGTTAGTGTTGAGAAACCACTTTTCGCACTTGTGTTAGTGTTGAAAAACCACTTTTCGCACTTGTGTTAGTGTTGAAAAACCACTTTTCGCACTTGTGTTGGTGCAGGAAACCACTTTTGCACTTGTATTAGTGTGGAAAAAACACTTTTTGCACTTGTGATATTGTTGAAAAACCACTTTTCGCACTTGTGTTAGTGTTGAAAAACCACTTTTCGCACTTGTGTTGGTGCAGGAAACCACTTTTGCACTTGTATTAGTGTGGAAAAAACACTTTTTGCACTTGTGTTAGTGTTGAAAAACCACTTTTCGCACTTGTATTGGTGTGGAAAAACCACTTTTCGCACTTGTGTTAGTGTTGAAAAACCACTTTTCGCACTTGTGTTAGTGTTGAAAAACCACTTTTCGCACTTGTGTTAGTGTTGAAAAACCACTTTTCGCACTTGTGTTGGTGCAGGAAACCACTTTTGCACTTGTATTAGTGTGGAAAAAACACTTTTTGCACTTGTGATAGTGTTGAAAAACCACTTTTCGCACTTGTGTTAGTGTTGAAAAACCACTTTTCGCACTTGTGTTGGTGCAGGAAACCACTTTTGCACTTGTACTAGTGTGGAAAAACCACTTTTCGCACTTGTGTTTTGGTGCAGGAAACCACTTTTGCACTTGTATTCGTGTGGAAAAAACACTTTTCGCACTTGTGTTAGTGTTGAAAAACCACTTTTCGCACTTGTGTTAGTGTTGAAAAACCACTTTTGGCAATTGTGTTAGTGTAGAAAAAACAGTTTTCGCACTTGTGTTGGTGCAGGAAACCACTTTTGCACTTGTATTAGTGTGGAAAAACCACTTTTCGCACTTGTGTTAGTGTTGAAAAACCACTTTTCGCACTTGTGTTAGTGTTGAAAAACCACTTTTCGCACTTGTGTTGGTGCAGGAAACCACTTTTGCACTTGTATTAGTGTGGAAAAACCACTTTTCGCACTTGTGTTAGTGTTGAAAAACCACTTTTCGCACTTGTGTTGGTGCAGGAAACCACTTTTGCACTTGTATTAGTGTGGAAAAAACACTTTTCGCACTTGTGTTAGTGTTGAAAAACCACTTTTCGCACTTGTGTTAGTGTTGAAAAACCACTTTTCGCACTTGTGTTAGTGTTGAAAAACCACTTTTCGCACTTGTGTTGGTGCAGGAAACCACTTTTGCACTTGTATTAGTGTGGAAAAAACACTTTTTGCACTTGTGATAGTGTTGAAAAACCACTTTTCGCACTTGTGTTAGTCTTGAAAAACCACTTTTCGCACTTGTGTTAGTGTTGAAAAACCACTTTTCGCACTTGTGTTGGTGCAGGAAACCACTTTTGCACTTGTATTAGTGTGGAAAAAACACTTTTTGCACTTGTGTTAGTGTTGAAAAACCACTTTTCGCACTTGTATTAGTGTGGAAAAACCACTTTTCGCACTTGTGTTAGTGTTGAAAAACCACTTTTCGCACTTGTGTTAGTGTTGAAAAACCACTTTTCGCACTTGTGTTAGTGTTGAAAAACCACTTTTCGCACTTGTGTTGGTGCAGGAAACCACTTTTGCACTTGTATTAGTGTGGAAAAAACACTTTTTGCACTTGTGATATTGTTGAAAACCCACTTTTCGCACTTGTGTTAGTGTTGAAAAACCACTTTTCGCACTTGTGTTGGTGCAGGAAACCACTTTTGCACTTGTATTAGTGTGGAAAAAACACTTTTTGCACTTGTGTTAGTGTTGAAAAACCACTTTTCGCACTTGTATTAGTGTGGAAAAACCACTTTTCGCACTTGTGTTAGTGTTGAAAAACCACTTTTTGCACTTGTGTTAGTGTTGAAAAACCACTTTTCGCACTTGTGTTAGTGTTGAAAAACCACTTTTCGCACTTGTGTTGGTGCAGGAAACCACTTTTGCACTTGTATTAGTGTGGAAAAAACACTTTTTGCACTTGTGATAGTGTTGAAAAACCACTTTTCGCACTTGTGTTAGTGTTGAAAAACCACTTTTCGCACTTGTGTTGGTGCAGGAAACCACTTTTGCACTTGTACTAGTGTGGAAAAACCACTTTTCGCACTTGTGTTAGTGTTGAAAAACCACTTTTCGCACTTGTGTTAGTGTTGAAAAACCACTTTTCGCACTTGTGTTAGTGTTGAAAAACCATTTTTCGCACTTGTGTTTTGGTGCAGGAAACCACTTTTGCACTTGTATTAGTGTGGAAAAAACACTTTTCGCACTTGTGTTAGTGTTGAAAAACCACTTTTGCACTTGTATTAGTGTGGAAAAAACACTTTTCGCACTTGTGTTAGTGTTGAAAAACCACTTTTCGCACTTGTGTTAGTGTTGAAAAACCAGTTTTCGCACTTGTGTTGGTGCAGGAAACCACTTTTGCACTTGTATTAGTGTGGAAAAACCACTTTTCGCACTTGTGTTAGTGTTGAAAAACCACTTTTTGCACTTGTGTTAGTGTTGAAAAACCACTTTTCGCACTTGTGTTGGTGCAGGAAACCACTTTTGCACTTGCATTAGTGTGGAAAAACCACTTTTCGCACTTGTGTTAGTGTTGAAAAACCACTTTTCGCACTTGTGTTGGTGTTGAAAAACCACTTTTCGCACTTGTGTTAGTGTTGAAAAACCACTTTTCGCACTTGTGTTGGTGCAGGAAACCACTTTTGCACTTGTATTAGTGTGGAAAAAACACTTTTCGCACTTGTGTTAGTGTTGAAAAACCACTTTTCGCACTTGTGTTAGTGTTGAAAAACCACTTTTCGCACTTGTGTTAGTGTTGAAAAACCACTTTTCGCACTTGTGTTGGTGCAGGAAACCAGTTTTGCACTTGTATTAGTGTGGAAAAAACACTTTCTGCACTTGTGATAGTGTTGAAAAACCACTTTTCGCACTTGTGTTAGTGTTGAAAAACCACTTTTCTCACTTGTGTTGGTGCAGGAAACCACTTTTGCACTTGTATTAGTGTGGAAAAAACACTTTTTGCACTTGTGTTAGTGTTGAAAAACCACTTTTTGCACTTGTGTTAGTGTTGAAAAACCACTTTTCACACTTGTGTTAGTGTTGAAAAACCACTTTTCGCACTTGTGTTGGTGTTGAAAAAACACTTTTTGCACTTGTGTTGGTGCAGGAAACCACTTTTGCACTTGTATTAGTGTGGAAAAAACACTTTTCGCACTTGTGTTAGTGTTGAGAAACCACTTTTCGCACTTGTGTTAGTGTTGAAAAACCACTTTTCGCACTTGTGTTAGTGTTGAAAAACCACTTTTCGCACATGTGTTGGTGCAGGAAACCACTTTTGCACTTGTATTAGTGTGGAAAAAACACTTTTTGCACTTGTGATAGTGTTGAAAAACCACTTTTCGCACTTGTGTTAGTGTTGAAAAACCACTTTTCGCACTTGTGTTGGTGCAGGAAACCACTTTTGCACTTGTATTAGTGTGGAAAAAACACTTTTTGCACTTGTGTTAGTGTTGAAAAACCACTTTTTGCACTTGTGTTAGTGTTGAAAAACCACTTTTCACACTTGTGTTAGTGTTGAAAAACCACTTTTCGCACTTGTGTTGGTGTTGAAAAAACACTTTTTGCACTTGTGTTGGTGCAGGAAACCACTTTTGCACTTGTATTAGTGTGGAAAAAACACTTTTCGCACTTGTGTTAGTGTTGAGAAACCACTTTTCGCACTTGTGTTAGTGTTGAAAAACCACTTTTCGCACTTGTGTTAGTGTTGAAAAACCACTTTTCGCACTTGTGTTGGTGCAGGAAACCACTTTTGCACTTGTATTAGTGTGGAAAAAACACTTTTTGCACTTGTGATATTGTTGAAAAACCACTTTTCGCACTTGTGTTAGTGTTGAAAAACCACTTTTCGCACTTGTGTTGGTGCAGGAAACCACTTTTGCACTTGTATTAGTGTGGAAAAAACACTTTTTGCACTTGTGTTAGTGTTGAAAAACCACTTTTCGCACTTGTATTGGTGTGGAAAAACCACTTTTCGCACTTGTGTTAGTGTTGAAAAACCACTTTTCGCACTTGTGTTAGTGTTGAAAAACCACTTTTCGCACTTGTGTTAGTGTTGAAAAACCACTTTTCGCACTTGTGTTGGTGCAGGAAACCACTTTTGCACTTGTATTAGTGTGGAAAAAACACTTTTTGCACTTGTGATAGTGTTGAAAAACCACTTTTCGCACTTGTGTTAGTGTTGAAAAACCACTTTTCGCACTTGTGTTGGTGCAGGAAACCACTTTTGCACTTGTACTAGTGTGGAAAAACCACTTTTCGCACTTGTGTTTTGGTGCAGGAAACCACTTTTGCACTTGTATTCGTGTGGAAAAAACACTTTTCGCACTTGTGTTAGTGTTGAAAAACCACTTTTCGCACTTGTGTTAGTGTTGAAAAACCACTTTTGGCAATTGTGTTAGTGTTGAAAAAACAGTTTTCGCACTTGTGTTGGTGCAGGAAACCACTTTTGCACTTGTATTAGTGTGGAAAAACCACTTTTCGCACTTGTGTTAGTGTTGAAAAACCACTTTTCGCACTTGTGTTAGTGTTGAAAAACCACTTTTCGCACTTGTGTTGGTGCAGGAAACCACTTTTGCACTTGTATTAGTGTGGAAAAACCACTTTTCGCACTTGTGTTAGTGTTGAAAAACCACTTTTCGCACTTGTGTTGGTGCAGGAAACCACTTTTGCACTTGTATTAGTGTGGAAAAAACACTTTTCGCACTTGTGTTAGTGTTGAAAAACCACTTTTCGCACTTGTGTTAGTGTTGAAAAACCACTTTTCGCACTTGTGTTAGTGTTGAAAAACCACTTTTCGCACTTGTGTTGGTGCAGGAAACCACTTTTGCACTTGTATTAGTGTGGAAAAAACACTTTTTGCACTTGTGATAGTGTTGAAAAACCACTTTTCGCACTTGTGTTAGTCTTGAAAAACCACTTTTCGCACTTGTGTTAGTGTTGAAAAACCACTTTTCGCACTTGTGTTGGTGCAGGAAACCACTTTTGCACTTGTATTAGTGTGAAAAAAACACTTTTTGCACTTGTGTTAGTGTTGAAAAACCACTTTTTGCACTTGTGTTAGTGTTGAAAAACCACTTTTCGCACTTGTGTTGGTGCAGGAAACCACTTTTGCACTTGTATTAGTGTGGAAAAACCACTTTTCGCACTTGTGTTAGTGTTGAAAAACCACTTTTCGCACGTGTGTTAGTGTTGAAAAACCACTTTTCGCACTTGTGTTAGTGTTGAAAAACCACTTTTCGCACTTGTGTTGGTGCAGGAAACCACTTTTGCACTTGTATTAGTGTGGAAAAAACACTTTTCGCACTTGTGTTATTGTTGAAAAACCACTTTTCGCACTTGTGTTGGTGCAGGAAACCACTTTTGCACTTGTATTAGTGTGGAAAAAACACTTTTCGCACTTGTGTTAGTGTTGAAAAACCACTTTTCGCACTTGTGTTAGTGTTGAAAAACCACTTTTCGCACTTGTGTTAGTGTTGAAAAACCACTTTTCGCACTTGTGTTGGTGCAGGAAACCACTTTTGCACTTGTATTAGTGTGGAAAAAACACTTTTTGCACTTGTGATAGTGTTGAAAAACCACTTTTCGCACTTGTGTTAGTGTTGAAAAACCACTTTTCGCACTTGTGTTAGTGTTGAAAAACCACTTTTCGCACTTGTGTTGGTGCAGGAAACCACTTTTGCACTTGTATTAGTGTGGAAAAAACACTTTTTGCACTTGTGATAGTGTTGAAAAACCACTTTTCGCACTTGTGTTAGTGCTGAAAAACCACTTTTCGCACTTGTGTTAGTGTTGAAAAACCACTTTTCGCACTTGTGTTAGTATTGAAAAACCACTTTTCGCACTTGTGTTGGTGCAGGAAACCACTTTTGCACTTGTATTAGTGTGGAAAAACCACTTTTCGCACTTGTGTTAGTGTTGAAAAACCACTTTTCGCACTTGTGTTAGTGTTGAAAAACCACTTTTCGCACTTGTGTTAGTGCTGAAAAACCACTTTTCGCACTTGTGTTAGTGTTGAAAAACCACTTTTCGCACTTGTGTTGGTGCAGGAAACCACTTTTGCACTTGTATTAATGTGGAAAAAACGCTTTTTGCACTTGTGTTAGTGTTGAAAAACCACTTTTTGCACTTGTGTTAGTGTTGAAAAACCACTTTTCACACTTGTGTTAGTGTTGAAAAACCACTTTTCGCACATGTGTTGGTGTTGAAAAAACACTTTTTGCACTTGTGTTGGTGCAGGAAACCACTTTTGCACTTGTCTTCGTGTGGAAAAAACACTTTTCGCACTTGTGTTAGTGTTGAAAAACCACTTTTCGCACTTGTGTTAGTGTTGAAAAACCACTTTTCGCACTTGTGTTAGTGTTGAAAAACCACTTTTCGCACTTGTGTTGGTGCAGGAAACCACTTTTGCACTTGTATTAGTGTGGAAAAAACACTTTTTGCACTTGTGATATTGTTGAAAACCCACTTTTCGCACTTGTGTTAGTGTTGAAAAACCACTTTTCGCACTTGTGTTGGTGCAGGAAACCACTTTTGCACTTGTATTAGTGTGGAAAAAACACTTTTTGCACTTGTGTTAGTGTTGAAAAACCACTTTTTGCACTTGTGTTAGTGTTGAAAAACCACTTTTCACACTTGTGTTAGTGTTGAAAAACCACTTTTCGCACTTGTGTTGGTGTTGAAAAAACACTTTTTGCACTTGTGTTGGTGCAGGAAACCACTTTTGCACTTGTATTAGTGTGGAAAAAACACTTTTCGCACTTGTGTTAGTGTTGAGAAACCACTTTTCGCACTTGTGTTAGTGTTGAAAAACCACTTTTCGCACTTGTGTTAGTGTTGAAAAACCACTTTTCGCACTTGTGTTGGTGCAGGAAACCACTTTTGCACTTGTATTAGTGTGGAAAAAACACTTTTTGCACTTGTGATATTGTTGAAAAACCACTTTTCGCACTTGTGTTAGTGTTGAAAAACCACTTTTCGCACTTGTGTTGGTGCAGGAAACCACTTTTGCACTTGTATTAGTGTGGAAAAAACACTTTTTGCACTTGTGTTAGTGTTGAAAAACCACTTTTCGCACTTGTATTGGTGTGGAAAAACCACTTTTCGCACTTGTGTTAGTGTTGAAAAACCACTTTTCGCACTTGTGTTAGTGTTGAAAAACCACTTTTCGCACTTGTGTTAGTGTTGAAAAACCACTTTTCGCACTTGTGTTGGTGCAGGAAACCACTTTTGCACTTGTATTAGTGTGGAAAAAACACTTTTTGCACTTGTGATAGTGTTGAAAAACCACTTTTCGCACTTGTGTTAGTGTTGAAAAACCACTTTTCGCACTTGTGTTGGTGCAGGAAACCACTTTTGCACTTGTACTAGTGTGGAAAAACCACTTTTCGCACTTGTGTTTTGGTGCAGGAAACCACTTTTGCACTTGTATTCGTGTGGAAAAAACACTTTTCGCACTTGTGTTAGTGTTGAAAAACCACTTTTCGCACTTGTGTTAGTGTTGAAAAACCACTTTTGGCAATTGTGTTAGTGTTGAAAAAACAGTTTTCGCACTTGTGTTGGTGCAGGAAACCACTTTTGCACTTGTATTAGTGTGGAAAAACCACTTTTCGCACTTGTGTTAGTGTTGAAAAACCACTTTTCGCACTTGTGTTAGTGTTGAAAAACCACTTTTCGCACTTGTGTTGGTGCAGGAACCCACTTTTGCACTTGTATTAGTGTGGAAAAACCACTTTTCGCACTTGTGTTAGTGTTGAAAAACCACTTTTCGCACTTGTGTTGGTGCAGGAAACCACTTTTGCACTTGTATTAGTGTGGAAAAAACACTTTTCGCACTTGTGTTAGTGTTGAAAAACCACTTTTCGCACTTGTGTTAGTGTTGAAAAACCACTTTTCGCACTTGTGTTAGTGTTGAAAAACCACTTTTCGCACTTGTGTTGGTGCAGGAAACCACTTTTGCACTTGTATTAGTGTGGAAAAAACACTTTTTGCACTTGTGATAGTGTTGAAAAACCACTTTTCGCACTTGTGTTAGTCTTGAAAAACCACTTTTCGCACTTGTGTTAGTGTTGAAAAACCACTTTTCGCACTTGTGTTGGTGCAGGAAACCACTTTTGCACTTGTATTAGTGTGAAAAAAACACTTTTTGCACTTGTGTTAGTGTTGAAAAACCACTTTTTGCACTTGTGTTAGTGTTGAAAAACCACTTTTCGCACTTGTGTTGGTGCAGGAAACCACTTTTGCACTTGTATTAGTGTGGAAAAACCACTTTTCGCACTTGTGTTAGTGTTGAAAAACCACTTTTCGCACGTGTGTTAGTGTTGAAAAACCACTTTTCGCACTTGTGTTAGTGTTGAAAAACCACTTTTCGCACTTGTGTTGGTGCAGGAAACCACTTTTGCACTTGTATTAGTGTGGAAAAAACACTTTTCGCACTTGTGTTATTGTTGAAAAACCACTTTTCGCACTTGTGTTGGTGCAGGAAACCACTTTTGCACTTGTATTAGTGTGGAAAAAACACTTTTCGCACTTGTGTTAGTGTTGAAAAACCACTTTTCGCACTTGTGTTAGTGTTGAAAAACCACTTTTCGCACTTGTGTTAGTGTTGAAAAACCACTTTTCGCACTTGTGTTGGTGCAGGAAACCACTTTTGCACTTGTATTAGTGTGGAAAAAACACTTTTTGCACTTGTGATAGTGTTGAAAAACCACTTTTCGCACTTGTGTTAGTGTTGAAAAACCACTTTTCGCACTTGTGTTAGTGTTGAAAAACCACTTTTCGCACTTGTGTTGGTGCAGGAAACCACTTTTGCACTTGTATTAGTGTGGAAAAAACACTTTTTGCACTTGTGATAGTGTTGAAAAACCACTTTTCGCACTTGTGTTAGTGCTGAAAAACCACTTTTCGCACTTGTGTTAGTGTTGAAAAACCACTTTTCGCACTTGTGTTAGTATTGAAAAACCACTTTTCGCACTTGTGTTGGTGCAGGAAACCACTTTTGCACTTGTATTAGTGTGGAAAAACCACTTTTCGCACTTGTGTTAGTGTTGAAAAACCACTTTTCGCACTTGTGTTAGTGTTGAAAAACCACTTTTCGCACTTGTGTTAGTGCTGAAAAACCACTTTTCGCACTTGTGTTAGTGTTGAAAAACCACTTTTCGCACTTGTGTTGGTGCAGGAAACCACTTTTGCACTTGTATTAATGTGGAAAAAACGCTTTTTGCACTTGTGTTAGTGTTGAAAAACCACTTTTTGCACTTGTGTTAGTGTTGAAAAACCACTTTTCACACTTGTGTTAGTGTTGAAAAACCACTTTTCGCACATGTGTTGGTGTTGAAAAAACACTTTTTGCACTTGTGTTGGTGCAGGAAACCACTTTTGCACTTGTCTTCGTGTGGAAAAAACACTTTTCGCACTTGTGTTAGTGTTGAAAAACCACTTTTCGCACTTGTGTTAGTGTTGAAAAACCACTTTTCGCACTTGTGTTAGTGTTGAAAAACCACTTTTCGCACTTGTGTTGGTGCAGGAAACCACTTTTGCACTTGTATTAGTGTGGAAAAAACACTTTTTGCACTTGTGATATTGTTGAAAACCCACTTTTCGCACTTGTGTTAGTGTTGAAAAACCACTTTTCGCACTTGTGTTGGTGCAGGAAACCACTTTTGCACTTGTATTAGTGTGGAAAAAACACTTTTTGCACTTGTGTTAGTGTTGAAAAACCACTTTTCGCACTTGTATTAGTGTGGAAAACCACTTTTCGCACATGTGTTAGTGTTGAAAAACCACTTTTCGCACTTGTGTTAGTGTTGAAAAACCACTTTTCACACTTGTGTTAGTGTTGAAAAACCACTTTTCGCACTTGTGTTGGTGCAGGAAACCACTTTTTCACTTGTATTAGTGTGGAAAAAACACTTTTTGCACTTGTGATATTGTTGAAAACCCACTTTTCGCACTTGTGTTAGTGTTGAAAAACCACTTTTCGCACTTGTGTTGGTGCAGGAAACCACTTTTGCTCTTGTATTAGTGTGGAAAAAACACTTTTTGCACTTGTGTTAGTGTTGAAAAACCACTTTTCGCACTTGAATTAGTGTGGAAAAAACACTTTTCGCACTTGTGTTAGTGTTGAAAAACCACTTTTCGCACTTGTGTTAGTGTTGAAAAACCAGTTTTCGCACTTGTGTTGGTGCAGGAAACCACTTTTGCACTTGTATTAGTGTGGAAAAACCACTTTTCGCACTTGTGTTAGTGTTGAAAAACCACTTTTTGCACTTGTATTAGTGTGGAAAAAACACTTTTCGCACTTGTGTTAGTGTTGAAAAACCACTTTTCGCACTTGTGTTAGTGTTGAAAAACCACTTTTCGCACTTGTGTTAGTGTTGAAAAACCACTTTTCGCACTTGTGTTGGTGCAGGAAACCACTTTTGCACTTGTATTAGTGTGGAAAAAACACTTTTTGCACTTGTGATAGTGTTGAAAAACCACTTTTCGCACTTGTGTTAGTGTTGAAAAACCACTTTTCGCACTTGTGTTAGTGTTGAAAAACCACTTTTCGCACTTGTGTTGGTGCAGGAAACCACTTTTGCACTTGTATTAGTGTGGAAAAAACACTTTTTGCACTTGTGATAGTGTTGAAAAACCACTTTTCGCACTTGTGTTAGTGCTGAAAAACCACTTTTCGCACTTGTGTTAGTGTTGAAAAACCACTTTTCGCACTTGTGTTAGTATTGAAAAACCACTTTTCGCACTTGTGTTGGTGCAGGAAACCACTTTTGCACTTGTATTAGTGTGGAAAAACCACTTTTCGCACTTGTGTTAGTGTTGAAAAACCACTTTTCGCACTTGTGTTAGTGTTGAAAAACCACTTTTCGCACTTGTGTTAGTGCTGAAAAACCACTTTTCGCACTTGTGTTAGTGTTGAAAAACCACTTTTCGCACTTGTGTTGGTGCAGGAAACCACTTTTGCACTTGTATTAATGTGGAAAAAACGCTTTTTGCACTTGTGTTAGTGTTGAAAAACCACTTTTTGCACTTGTGTTAGTGTTGAAAAACCACTTTTCACACTTGTGTTAGTGTTGAAAAACCACTTTTCGCACATGTGTTGGTGTTGAAAAAACACTTTTTGCACTTGTGTTGGTGCAGGAAACCACTTTTGCACTTGTCTTCGTGTGGAAAAAACACTTTTCGCACTTGTGTTAGTGTTGAAAAACCACTTTTCGCACTTGTGTTAGTGTTGAAAAACCACTTTTCGCACTTGTGTTAGTGTTGAAAAACCACTTTTCGCACTTGTGTTGGTGCAGGAAACCACTTTTGCACTTGTATTAGTGTGGAAAAAACACTTTTTGCACTTGTGATATTGTTGAAAACCCACTTTTCGCACTTGTGTTAGTGTTGAAAAACCACTTTTCGCACTTGTGTTGGTGCAGGAAACCACTTTTGCACTTGTATTAGTGTGGAAAAAACACTTTTTGCACTTGTGTTAGTGTTGAAAAACCACTTTTCGCACTTGTATTAGTGTGGAAAACCACTTTTCGCACTTGTGTTAGTGTTGAAAAACCACTTTTCGCACTTGTGTTAGTGTTGAAAAACCACTTTTCACACTTGTGTTAGTGTTGAAAAACCACTTTTCGCACTTGTGTTGGTGCAGGAAACCACTTTTGCACTTGTATTAGTGTGGAAAAAACACTTTTTGCACTTGTGATATTGTTGAAAACCCACTTTTCGCACTTGTGTTAGTGTTGAAAAACCACTTTTCGCACTTGTGTTGGTGCAGGAAACCACTTTTGCACTTGTATTAGTGTGGAAAAAACACTTTTTGCACTTGTGTTAGTGTTGAAAAACCACTTTTCGCACTTGAATTAGTGTGGAAAAACCACTTTTCGCACTTGTGTTAGTGTTGAAAAACCACATTTTGCACTTGTGTTAGTGTTGAAAAACCACTTTTCGCACTTGTGTTAGTGTTGAAAAACCACTTTTCGCACTTGTGTTGGTGCAGGAAACCACTTTTGCACTTGTATTAGTGTGGAAAAAACACTTTTTGCACTTGTGATAGTGTTGAAAAACCACTTTTCGCACTTGTGTTAGTGTTGAAAAACCACTTTTCGCACTTGTGTTGGTGCAGGAAACCACTTTTGCACTTGTACTATTGTGGAAAAACCACTTTTCGCACTTGTGTTAGTGTTGAAAAACCACTTTTCGCACTTGTGTTAGTGTTGAAAAACCACTTTTCGCACTTGTGTTAGTGTTGAAAAACCATTTTTCGCACTTGTGTTTTGGTGCAGGGAACCACTTTTGCACTTGTATTAGTGTGGAAAAAACACTTTTCGCACTTGTGTTAGTGTTGAAAAACCACTTTTGCACTTGTATTAGTGTGGAAAAAACACTTTTCGCACTTGTGTTAGTGTTGAAAAACCACTTTTCGCACTTGTGTTAGTGTTGAAAAACCAGTTTTCGCACTTGTGTTGGTGCAGGAAACCACTTTTGCACTTGTATTAGTGTGGAAAAACCACTTTTCGCACTTGTGTTAGTGTTGAAAAACCACTTTTTGCACTTGTGTTAGTGTTGAAAAACCACTTTTCGCACTTGTATTCGTGCAGGAAACCACTTTTGCACTTGTATTAGTGTGGAAAAACCACTTTTCGCACTTGTGTTAGTGTTGAAAAACCACTTTTCGCACTTGTGTTGGTGTTGAAAAACCACTTTTCGCACTTGTGTTAGTGTTGAAAAACCACTTTTCGCACTTGTGTTGGTGCAGGAAACCACTTTTGCACTTGTATTAGTGTGGAAAAAACACTTTTCGCACTTGTGTTAGTGTTGAAAAACCACTTTTCGCACTTGTGTTAGTGTTGAAAAACCACTTTTCGCACTTGTGTTAGTGTTGAAAAACCACTTTTCGCACTTGTGTTGGTGCAGGAAACCAGTTTTGCACTTGTATTAGTGTGGAAAAAACACTTTTTGCACTTGTGATAGTGTTGAAAAACCACTTTTCGCACTTGTGTTAGTGTTGAAAAACCACTTTTCGCACTTGTGTTAGTGTTGAAAAACCACTTTTCGCACTTGTGTTGGTGCAGGAAACCACTTTTGCACTTGTATTAGTGTGGAAAAAAGCACTTTTTGCACTTGTGTTAGTGTTGAAAAACCACTTTTTGCACTTGTGTTAGTGTTGAAAAACCACTTTTCACACTTGTGTTAGTGTTGAAAAACCACTTTTCGCACTTGTGTTGGTGTTGAAAAAACACTTTTTGCACTTGTGTTGGTGCAGGAAACCACTTTTGCACTTGTATTAGTGTGGAAAAAACACTTTTCGCACTTGTGTTAGTGTTGAGAAACCACTTTTCGCACTTGTGTTAGTGTTGAAAAACCACTTTTCGCACTTGTGTTAGTGTTGAAAAACCACTTTTCGCACTTGTGTTGGTGCAGGAAACCACTTTTGCACTTGTATTAGTGTGGAAAAAACACTTTTTGCACTTGTGATATTGTTGAAAAACCACTTTTCGCACTTGTGTTAGTGTTGAAAAACCACTTTTCGCACTTGTGTTGGTGCAGGAAACCACTTTTGCACTTGTATTAGTGTGGAAAAAACACTTTTTGCACTTGTGTTAGTGTTGAAAAACCACTTTTCGCACTTGTATTGGTGTGGAAAAACCACTTTTCGCACTTGTGTTAGTGTTGAAAAACCACTTTTCGCACTTGTGTTAGTGTTGAAAAACCACTTTTCGCACTTGTGTTAGTGTTGAAAAACCACTTTTCGCACTTGTGTTGGTGCAGTAAACCACTTTTGCACTTGTATTAGTGTGGAAAAAACACTTTTTGCACTTGTGATAGTGTTGAAAAACCACTTTTCGCACTTGTGTTAGTGTTGAAAAACCACTTTTCGCACTTGTGTTGGTGCAGGAAACCACTTTTGCACTTGTACTAGTGTGGAAAAACCACTTTTCGCACTTGTGTTTTGGTGCAGGAAACCACTTTTGCACTTGTATTAGTGTGGAAAAAACACTTTTCGCACTTGTGTTAGTGTTGAAAAACCACTTTTCGCACTTGTGTTAGTGTTGAAAAACCACTTTTGGCAATTGTGTTAGTGTTGAAAAAACAGTTTTCGCACTTGTGTTGGTGCAGGAAACCACTTTTGCACTTGTATTAGTGTGGAAAAACCACTTTTCGCACTTGTGTTAGTGTTGAAAAACCACTTTTCGCACTTGTGTTAGTGTTGAAAAACCACTTTTCGCACTTGTGTTGGTGCAGGAAACCACTTTTGCACTTGTATTAGTGTGGAAAAACCACTTTTCGCACTTGTGTTAGTGTTGAAAAACCACTTTTCGCACTTATGTTGGTGCAGGAAAACACTTTTGCACTTGTATTAGTGTGGAAAAAACACTTTTCGCACTTGTGTTAGTGTTGAAAAACCACTTTTCGCACTTGTGTTAGTGTTGAAAAACCACTTTTCGCACTTGTGTTAGTGTTGAAAAACCACTTTTCGCACTTGTGTTGGTGCAGGAAACCACTTTTGCACTTGTATTAGTGTGGAAAAAACACTTTTTGCACTTGTGATAGTGTTGAAAAACCACTTTTCGCACTTGTGTTAGTCTTGAAAAACCACCTTTCGCACTTGTGTTAGTGTTGAAAAACCACTTTTCGCACTTGTGTTGGTGCAGGAAACCACTTTTGCACTTGTATTAGTGTGGAAAAAACACTTTTTGCACTTGTGTTAGTGTTGAAAAACCACTTTTTGCACTTGTGTTAGTGTTGAAAAACCACTTTTCGCACTTGTGTTGGTGCAGGAAACCACTTTTGCACTTGTATTAGTGTGGAAAAACCACTTTTCGCACTTGTGTTAGTGTTGAAAAACCACTTTTCGCACTTGTGTTAGTGTTGAAAAACCACTTTTCGCACTTGTGTTAGTGTTGAAAAACCACTTTTCGCACTTGTGTTGGTGCAGGAAACCACTTTTGCACTTGTATTAGTGTGGAAAAAACACTTTTCGCACTTGTGTTATTGTTGAAAAACCACTTTTCGCACTTGTGTTGGTGCAGGAAACCACTTTTGCACTTGTATTAGTGTGGAAAAAACACTTTTCGCACTTGTGTTAGTGTTGAAAAACCACTTTTCGCACTTGTGTTAGTGTTGAAAAACCACTTTTCGCACTTGTGTTAGTGTTGAAAAACCACTTTTCGCACTTGTGTTGGTGCAGGAAACCACTTTTGCACTTGTATTAGTGTTGAAAAACCACTTTTCGCACTTGTGTTAGTGTTGAAAAACCACTTTTCACACTTGTGTTAGTGTTGAAAAACCACTTTTCGCACTTGTGTTGGTGCAGGAAACCACTTTTGCACTTGTATTAGTGTGGAAAAACCACTTTTCTCAATTGTGTTAGTGTTGAAAAACCACTTTTCGCACTTGTGTTAGTGTTGAAAAACCACTTTTCGCACTTGTGTTAGTGTTGAAAAACCACTTTTCGCACTTGTGTTAGTGTTGAAAAACCACTTTTCGCACTTGTGTTAGTGTTGAAAAACCACTTTTCGCACTTGTGTTAGTGTTGAAAAACCACTTTTCGCACTTGTGTTGGTGCAGGAAACCACTTTTGCACTTGTGATAGTGTTGAAAAACCACTTTTCGCACTTGTGTTAGTTTTGAAAAACCACTTTTCGCACCTGTGTTAGTGTTGAAAACCCACTTTTCGCACTTGTGTTGGTGCAGGAAACCACTTTTGCACTTGTATTAGTGTGAAAAAAACACTTTTCGCACTTGTGTTAGTGTTGAAAAACCACTTTTCGCACTTGTGTTAGTATTGAAAAACCACTTTTCGCACTTGTGTTGGTGCAGGAAACCACTTTTGCACTTGTATTAGTGTGGAAAAACCACTTTTCGCACTTGTGTTAGTGTTGAAAAACCACTTTTCGCACTTGTGTTAGTGTTGAAAAACCACTTTTCGCACTTGTGTTAGTGCTGAAAAACCACTTTTCGCACTTGTGTTAGTGTTGAAAAACCACTTTTCGCACTTGTGTTGGTGCAGGAAACCACTTTTGCACTTGTATTAATGTGGAAGAAACACTTTTTGCACTTGTGTTAGTGTTGAAAAACCACTTTTTGCACTTGTGTTAGTGTTGAAAAACCACTTTTCACACTTGTGTTAGTGTTGAAAAACCACTTTTCGCACTTGTGTTGGTGTTGAAAAAACACTTTTTGCACTTGTGTTGGTGCAGGAAACCACTTTTGCACTTGTATTAGTGTGGAAAAAACACTTTTCGCACTTGTGTTAGTGTTGAAAAACCACTTTTCGCACTTGTGTTAGTGTTGAAAAACCACTTTTCACACTTGTGTTAGTGTTGAAAAACCACTTTTCGCACTTGTGTTGGTGCAGGAAACCACTTTTGCACTTGTATTAGTGTGGAAAAAACACTTTTTGCACTTGTGATATTGTTGAAAACCCACTTTTCGCACTTGTGTTAGTGTTGAAAAACCACTTTTCGCACTTGTGTTGGTGCAGGAAACCACTTTTGCACTTGTATTAGTGTGGAAAAAACACTTTTTGCACTTGTGTTAGTGTTGAAAAACCACTTTTCGCACTTGTATTAGTGTGGAAAAACCACTTTTCGCACTTGTGTTAGTGTTGAAAAACCACTTTTCGCACTTGTGTTAGTGTTGAAAAACCACTTTTCGCACTTGTGTTAGTGTTGAAAAACCACTTTTCGCACTTGTGTTGGTGCAGGAAACCACTTTTGCACTTGTATTAGTGTGGAAAAAACACTTTTTGCACTTGTGATATTGTTGAAAACCCACTTTTCGCACTTGTGTTAGTGTTGAAAAACCACTTTTCGCACTTGTGTTGGTGCAGGAAACCACTTTTGCACTTGTATTAGTGTGGAAAAAACACTTTTTGCACTTGTGTTAGTGTTGAAAAACCACTTTTCGCACTTGTATTAGTGTGGAAAAACCACTTTTCGCACTTGTGTTAGTGTTGAAAAACCACTTTTTGTACTTGTGTTAGTGTTGAAAAACCACTTTTCGCACTTGTGTTAGTGTTGAAAAACCACTTTTCGCACTTGTGTTGGTGCAGGAAACCACTTTTGCACTTGTATTAGTGTGGAAAAAACACTTTTTGCACTTGTGATAGTGTTGAAAAACCACTTTTCGCACTTGTGTTAGTGTTGAAAAACCACTTTTCGCACTTGTGTTGGTGCAGGAAACCACTTTTGCACTTGTACTAGTGTGGAAAAACCACTTTTCGCACTTGTGTTAGTGTTGAAAAACCACTTTTCGCACTTGTGTTAGTGTTGAAAAACCATTTTTCGCACTTGTGTTTTGGTGCAGGAAACCACTTTTGCACTTGTATTAGTGTGGAAAAAACACTTTTCGCACTTGTGTTAGTGTTGAAAAACCACTTTTGCACTTGTATTAGTGTGGAAAAAACACTTTTCGCACTTGTGTTAGTGTTGAAAAACCACTTTTCGCACTTGTGTTAGTGTTGGAAAACCAGTTTTCGCACTTGTGTTGGTGCAGGAAACCACTTTTGCACTTGTATTAGTGTGGAAAAACCACTTTTCGCACTTGTGTTAGTGTTGAAAAACCACTTTTTGCACTTGTGTTAGTGTTGAAAAACCACTTTTCGCACTTGTGTTGGTGCAGGAAACCACTTTTGCACTTGTATTAGTGTGGAAAAACCACTTTTCGCACTTGTGTTAGTGTTGAAAAACCACTTTTCGCACTTGTGTTGGTGTTGAAAAACCACTTTTCGCACTTGTGTTAGTGTTGAAAAACCACTTTTCGCACTTGTGTTGGTGCAGGAAACCACTTTTGCACTTGTATTAGTGTGGAAAAAACACTTTTCGCACTTGTGTTAGTGTTGAAAAACCACTTTTCGCACTTGTGTTAGTGTTGAAAAACCACTTTTCGCACTTGTGTTAGTGTTGAAAAACCACTTTTCGCACTTGTGTTGGTGCAGGAAACCAGTTTTGCACTTGTATTAGTGTGGAAAAAACACTTTTTGCACTTGTGATAGAGTTGAAAAACCACTTTTCGCACTTGTGTTAGTGTTGAAAAACCACTTTTCGCACTTGTGTTGGTGCAGGAAACCACTTTTGCACTTGTATTAGTGTGGAAAAAACACTTTTTGCACTTGTGTTAGTGTTGAAAAACCACTTTTTGCACTTGTGTTAGTGTTGAAAAACCACTTTTCACACTTGTGTTAGTGTTGAAAAACCACTTTTCGCACTTGTGTTGGTGTTGAAAAAACACTTTTTGCACTTGTGTTGGTGTTGAAAAAACACTTTTTGCACTTGTGTTGGTGCAGGAAACCACTTTTGCACTTGTATTAGTGTGGAAAAAACACTTTTCGCACTTGTGTTAGTGTTGAGAAACCACTTTTCGCACTTGTGTTAGTGTTGAAAAACCTCTTTTCGCACTTGTGTTAGTGTTGAAAAACCACTTTTCGCACTTGTGTTGGTGCAGGAAACCACTTTTGCACTTGTATTAGTGTGGAAAAAACACTTTTTGCACTTGTGATAGTGTTGAAAAACCACTTTTCGCACTTGTGTTAGTGTTGAAAAACCACTTTTCGCACTTGTGTTGGTGCAGGAAACCACTTTTGCACTTGTATTAGTGTGGAAAAAACACTTTTTGCACTTGTGTTAGTGTTGAAAAACCACTTTTTGCACTTGTGTTAGTGTTGAAAAACCACTTTTCACACTTGTGTTAGTGTTGAAAAACCACTTTTCGCACTTGTGTTGGTGTTGAAAAAACACTTTTTGCACTTGTGTTGGTGCAGGAAACCACTTTTGCACTTGTATTAGTGTGGAAAAAACACTTTTCGCACTTGTGTTAGTGTTGAGAAACCACTTTTCGCACTTGTGTTAGTGTTGAAAAACCACTTTTCGCACTTGTGTTAGTGTTGAAAAACCACTTTTCGCACTTGTGTTGGTGCAGGAAACCACTTTTGCACTTGTATTAGTGTGGAAAAAACACTTTTTGCACTTGTGATATTGTTGAAAAACCACGTTTCGCACTTGTGTTAGTGTTGAAAAACCACTTTTCGCACTTGTGTTGGTGCAGGAAACCACTTTTGCACTTGTATTAGTGTGGAAAAAACACTTTTTGCACTTGTGTTAGTGTTGAAAAACCACTTTTCGCACTTGTATTGGTGTGGAAAAACCACTTTTCGCACTTGTGTTAGTGTTGAAAAACCACTTTTCGCACTTGTGTTAGTGTTGAAAAACCACTTTTCGCACTTGTGTTAGTGTTGAAAAACCACTTTTCGCACTTGTGTTAGTGTTGAAAAACCACTTTTCGCACTTGTGTTAGTGTTGAAAAACCACTTTTCGCACTTGTGTTGGTGCAGGAAACCACTTTTGCACTTGTATTAGTGTGGAAAAAACACTTTTTGCACTTGTGATAGTGTTGAAAAACCACTTTTCGCACTTGTGTTAGTGTTGAAAAACCACTTTTCGCACTTGTGTTGGTGCAGGAAACCACTTTTGCACTTGTACTAGTGTGGAAAAACCACTTTTCGCACTTGTGTTTTGGTGCAGGAAACCACTTTTGCACTTGTATTCGTGTGGAAAAAACACTTTTCGCACTTGTGTTAGTGTTGAAAAACCACTTTTCGCACTTGTGTTAGTGTTGAAAAACCACTTTTGGCAATTGTGTTAGTGTTGAAAAAACAGTTTTCGCACTTGTGTTGGTGCAGGAAACCACTTTTGCACTTGTATTAGTGTGGAAAAACCACTTTTCACACTTGTGTTAGTGTTGAAAAACCACTTTTCGCACTTGTGTTAGTGTTGAAAAACCACTTTTCGCACTTGTGTTGGTGCAGGAAACCACTTTTGCACTTGTATTAGTGTGGAAAAACCACTTTTCGCACTTGTGTTAGTGTTGAAAAACCACTTTTCGCACTTGTGTTGGTGCAGGAAACCACTTTTGCACTTGTATTAGTGTGGAAAAAACACTTTTCGCACTTGTGTTAGTGTTGAAAAACCACTTTTCGCACTTGTGTTAGTGTTGAAAAACCACTTTTCGCACTTGTGTTAGTGTTGAAAAACCACTTTTCGCACTTGTGTTGGTGCAGGAAACCACTTTTGCACTTGTATTAGTGTGGAAAAAACACTTTTTGCACTTGTGATAGTGTTGAAAAAGCACTTTTCGCACTTGTGTTAGTCTTGAAAAACCACTTTTCGCACTTGTGTTAGTGTTGAAAAACCACTTTTCGCACTTGTGTTGGTGCAGGAAATCACTTTTGCACTTGTATTAGTGTGGAAAAAACACTTTTTGCACTTGTGTTAGTGTTGAAAAACCACTTTTTGCACTTGTGTTAGTGTTGAAAAACCACTTTTCGCACTTGTGTTGGTGCAGGAAACCACTTTTGCACTTGTATTAGTGTGGAAAAACCACTTTTCGCACTTGTGTTAGTGTTGAAAAACCACTTTTCGCACGTGTGTTAGTGTTGAAAAACCACTTTTCGCACTTGTGTTAGTGTTGAAAAACCACTTTTCGCACTTGTGTTGGTGCAGGAAACCACTTTTGCACTTGTATTAGTGTGGAAAAAACACTTTTCGCACTTGTGTTATTGTTGAAAAACCACTTTTCGCACTTGTGTTGGTGCAGGAAACCACTTTTGCACTTGTATTAGTGTGGAAAAAACACTTTTCGCACTTGTGTTAGTGTTGAAAAACCACTTTTCGCACTTGTGTTAGTGTTGAAAAACCACTTTTCGCACTTGTGTTAGTGTTGAAAAACCACTTTTCGCACTTGTGTTGGTGCAGGAAACCACTTTTGCACTTGTATTAGTGTGGAAAAAACACTTTTTGCACTTGTGATATTGTTGAAAAACCACTTTTCGCACTTGTGTTAGTGTTGAAAAACCACTTTTCGCACTTGTGTTAGTGTTGAAAAACCACTTTTCGCACTTGTGTTGGTGCAGGAAACCACTTTTGCACTTGTATTAGTGTGGAAAAAACACTTTTTGCACTTGTGATAGTGTTGAAAAACCACTTTTCGCACTTGTGTTAGTGCTGAAAAACCACTTTTCGCACTTGTGTTAGTGTTGAAAAACCACTTTTCGCACTTGTGTTAGTATTGAAAAACCACTTTTCGCACTTGTGTTGGTGCAGGAAACCACTTTTGCACTTGTATTAGTGTGGAAAAACCACTTTTCGCACTTGTGTTAGTGTTGAAAAACCACTTTTCGCACTTGTGTTAGTGTTGAAAAACCACTTTTCGCACTTGTGTTAGTGCTGAAAAACCACTTTTCGCACTTGTGTTAGTGTTGAAAAACCTCTTTTCGCACTTGTGTTAGTGTTGAAAAACCACTTTTCGCACTTGTGTTGGTGCAGGAAACCACTTTTGCACTTGTATTAGTGTGGAAAAAACACTTTTTGCACTTGTGATAGTGTTGAAAAACCACTTTTCGCACTTGTGTTAGTGTTGAAAAACCACTTTTCGCACTTGTGTTGGTGCAGGAAACCACTTTTGCACTTGTATTAGTGTGGAAAAAACACTTTTTGCACTTGTGTTAGTGTTGAAAAACCACTTTTTGCACTTGTGTTAGTGTTGAAAAACCACTTTTCACACTTGTGTTAGTGTTGAAAAACCACTTTTCGCACTTGTGTTGGTGTTGAAAAAACACTTTTTGCACTTGTGTTGGTGCAGCAAACCACTTTTGCACTTGTATTAGTGTGGAAAAAACACTTTTCGCACTTGTGTTAGTGTTGAGAAACCACTTTTCGCACTTGCGTTAGTGTTGAAAAACCACTTTTCGCACTTGTGTTAGTGTTGAAAAACCACTTTTCGCACTTGTGTTGGTGCAGGAAACCACTTTTGCACTTGTATTAGTGTGGAAAAAACACTTTTTGCACTTGTGATATTGTTGAAAAACCACTTTTCGCACTTGTGTTAGTGTTGAAAAACCACTTTTCGCACTTGTGTTGGTGCAGGAAACCACTTTTGCACTTGTATTAGTGTGGAAAAAACACTTTTTGCACTTGTGTTAGTGTTGAAAAACCACTTTTCGCACTTGTATTGGTGTGGAAAAACCACTTTTCGCACTTGTGTTAGTGTTGAAAAACCACTTTTCGCACTTGTGTTAGTGTTGAAAAACCACTTTTCGCACTTGTGTTAGTGTTGAAAAACCACTTTTCGCACTTGTGTTGGTGCAGGAAACCACTTTTGCACTTGTATTAGTGTGGAAAAAACACTTTTTGCACTTGTGATAGTGTTGAAAAACCACTTTTCGCACTTGTGTTAGTGTTGAAAAACCACTTTTCGCACTTGTGTTGGTGCAGGAAACCACTTTTGCACTTGTACTAGTGTGGAAAAACCACTTTTCGCACTTGTGTTTTGGTGCAGGAAACCACTTTTGCACTTGTATTCGTGTGGAAAAAACACTTTTCGCACTTGTGTTAGTGTTGAAAAACCACTTTTCGCACTTGTGTTAGTGTTGAAAAACCACTTTTGGCAATTGTGTTAGTGTTGAAAAAACAGTTTTCGCACTTGTGTTGGTGCAGGAAACCACTTTTGCACTTGTATTAGTGTGGAAAAACCACTTTTCACACTTGTGTTAGTGTTGAAAAACCACTTTTCGCACTTGTGTTAGTGTTGAAAAACCACTTTTCGCACTTGTGTTGGTGCAGGAAACCACTTTTGCACTTGTATTAGTGTGGAAAAACCACTTTTTGCACTTGTGTTAGTGTTGAAAAACCACTTTTCGCACTTGTGTTGGTGCAGGAAACCACTTTTGCACTTGTATTAGTGTGGAAAAAACACTTTTCGCACTTGTGTTAGTGTTGAAAAACCACTTTTCGCACTTGTGTTAGTGTTGAAAAACCACTTTTCGCACTTGTGTTAGTGTTGAAAAACCACTTTTCGCACTTGTGTTGGTGCAGGAAACCACTTTTGCACTTGTATTAGTGTGGAAAAAACACTTTTTGCACTTGTGATAGTGTTGAAAAACCACTTTTCGCACTTGTGTTAGTCTTGAAAAACCACTTTTCGCACTTGTGTTAGTGTTGAAAAACCACTTTTCGCACTTGTGTTGGTGCAGGAAATCACTTTTGCACTTGTATTAGTGTGGAAAAAACACTTTTTGCACTTGTGTTAGTGTTGAAAAACCACTTTTTGCACTTGTGTTAGTGTTGAAAAACCACTTTTCGCACTTGTGTTGGTGCAGGAAACCACTTTTGCACTTGTATTAGTGTGGAAAAACCACTTTTCGCACTTGTGTTAGTGTTGAAAAACCACTTTTCGCACGTGTGTTAGTGTTGAAAAACCACTTTTCGCACTTGTGTTAGTGTTGAAAAACCACTTTTCGCACTTGTGTTGGTGCAGGAAACCACTTTTGCACTTGTATTAGTGTGGAAAAAACACTTTTCGCACTTGTGTTATTGTTGAAAAACCACTTTTTGCACTTGTGTTGGTGCAGGAAACCACTTTTGCACTTGTATTAGTGTGGAAAAAACACTTTTCGCACTTGTGTTAGTGTTGAAAAACCACTTTTCGCACTTGTGTTAGTGTTGAAAAACCACTTTTCGCACTTGTGTTAGTGTTGAAAAACCACTTTTCGCACTTGTGTTGCTGCAGGAAACCACTTTTGCACTTGTATTAGTGTGGAAAAACACTTTTTGCACTTGTGATAGTGTTGAAAAACCACTTTTCGCACTTGTGTTAGTGTTGAAAAACCACTTTTCGCACATGTGTTAGTGTTGAAAAACCACTTTTCGCACTTGTGTTGGTGCAGGAAACCACTTTTGCACTTGTATTAGTGTGGAAAAAACACTTTTTGCACTTGTGATAGTGTTGAAAAACCACTTTTCGCACTTGTGTTAGTGCTGAAAAACCACTTTTCGCACTTGTGTTAGTGTTGAAAAACCACTTTTCGCACTTATGTTAGTATTGAAAAACCACTTTTCGCACTTGTGTTGGTGCAGGAAACCACTTTTGCACTTGTATTAGTGTGGAAAAACCACTTTTCGCACTTGTGTTAGTGTTGAAAAACCACTTTTCGCACTTGTGTTAGTGTTGAAAAACCACCTTTCGCACTTGTGTTAGTGCTGAAAAACCACTTTTCGCACTTGTGTTAGTGTTGAAAAACCACTTTTCGCACTTGTGTTAGTGTTGAAAAACCACTTTTCGCACTTGTGTTGGTGCAGGAAACCACTTTTGCACTTGTATTAGTGTGGAAAAAACACTTTTTGCACTTGTGATAGTGTTGAAAAACCACTTTTCGCACTTGTGTTAGTGTTGAAAAACCACTTTTCGCACTTGTGTTGGTGCAGGAAACCACTTTTGCACTTGTACTAGTGTGGAAAAACCACTTTTCGCACTTGTGTTTTGGTGCAGGAAACCACTTTTGCACTTGTATTCGTGTGGAAAAAACACTTTTCGCACTTGTGTTAGTGTTGAAAAACCACTTTTCGCACTTGTGTTAGTGTTGAAAAACCACTTTTGGCAATTGTGTTAGTGTTGAAAAAACAGTTTTCGCACTTGTGTTGGTGCAGGAAACCACTTTTGCACTTGTATTAGTGTGGAAAAACCACTTTTCACACTTGTGTTAGTGTTGAAAAACCACTTTTCGCACTTGTGTTAGTGTTGAAAAACCACTTTTCGCACTTGTGTTGGTGCAGGAAACCACTTTTGCACTTGTATTAGTGTGGAAAAACCACTTTTTGCACTTGTGTTAGTGTTGAAAAACCACTTTTCGCACTTGTGTTGGTGCAGGAAACCACTTTTGCACTTGTATTAGTGTGGAAAAAACACTTTTCGCACTTGTGTTAGTGTTGAAAAACCACTTTTCGCACTTGTGTTAGTGTTGAAAAACCACTTTTCGCACTTGTGTTAGTGTTGAAAAACCACTTTTCGCACTTGTGTTGGTGCAGGAAACCACTTTTGCACTTGTATTAGTGTGGAAAAAACACTTTTTGCACTTGTGATAGTGTTGAAAAAACACTTTTCGCACTTGTGTTAGTCTTGAAAAACCACTTTTCGCACTTGTGTTAGTGTTGAAAAACCACTTTTCGCACTTGTGTTGGTGCAGGAAATCACTTTTGCACTTGTATTAGTGTGGAAAAAACACTTTTTGCACTTGTGTTAGTGTTGAAAAACCACTTTTTGCACTTGTGTTAGTGTTGAAAAACCACTTTTCGCACTTGTGTTGGTGCAGGAAACCACTTTTGCACTTGTATTAGTGTGGAAAAACCACTTTTCGCACTTGTGTTAGTGTTGAAAAACCACTTTTCGCACGTGTGTTAGTGTTGAAAAACCACTTTTCGCACTTGTGTTAGTGTTGAAAAACCACTTTTCGCACTTGTGTTGGTGCAGGAAACCACTTTTGCACTTGTATTAGTGTGGAAAAAACACTTTTCGCACTTGTGTTATTGTTGAAAAACCACTTTTTGCACTTGTGTTGGTGCAGGAAACCACTTTTGCACTTGTATTAGTGTGGAAAAAACACTTTTCGCACTTGTGTTAGTGTTGAAAAACCACTTTTCGCACTTGTGTTAGTGTTGAAAAACCACTTTTCGCACTTGTGTTAGTGTTGAAAAACCACTTTTCGCACTTGTGTTGGTGCAGGAAACCACTTTTGCACTTGTATTAGTGTGGAAAAACACTTTTTGCACTTGTGATAGTGTTGAAAAACCACTTTTCGCACTTGTGTTAGTGTTGAAAAACCACTTTTCGCACATGTGTTAGTGTTGAAAAACCACTTTTCGCACTTGTGTTGGTGCAGGAAACCACTTTTGCACTTGTATTAGTGTGGAAAAAACACTTTTTGCACTTGTGATAGTGTTGAAAAACCACTTTTCGCACTTGTGTTAGTGCTGAAAAACCACTTTTCGCACTTGTGTTAGTGTTGAAAAACCACTTTTCGCACTTATGTTAGTATTGAAAAACCACTTTTCGCACTTGTGTTGGTGCAGGAAACCACTTTTGCACTTGTATTAGTGTGGAAAAACCACTTTTCGCACTTGTGTTAGTGTTGAAAAACCACTTTTCGCACTTGTGTTAGTGTTGAAAAACCACTTTTCGCACTTGTGTTAGTGCTGAAAAACCACTTTTCGCACTTGTGTTAGTGTTGAAAAACCACTTTTCTCACTTGTGTTGGTGCAGGAAACCACTTTTGCACTTGTATTAATGTGGAAAAAACGCTTTTTGCACTTGTGTTAGTGTTGAAAAACCACTTTTTGCACTTGTGTTAGTGTTGAAAAACCACTTTTCACACTTGTGTTAGTGTTGAAAAACCACTTTTCGCACTTGTGTTGGTGTTGAAAAAACACTTTTTGCACTTGTGTTGGTGCAGGAAACCACTTTTGCACTTGTCTTCGTGTGGAAAAAACACTTTTCGCACTTGTGTTAGTGTTGAAAAACCACTTTTCGCACTTGTGTTAGTGTTGAAAAACCACTTTTCGCACTTGTGTTAGTGTTGAAAAACCACTTTTCGCACTTGTGTTGGTGCAGGAAACCACTTTTGCACTTGTATTAGTTTGGAAAAAACACTTTTTGCACTTGTGATATTGTTGAAAACCCACTTTTCGCACTTGTGTTAGTGTTGAAAAACCACTTTTCGCACTTGTGTTGGTGCAGGAAACCACTTTTGCACTTGTATTAGTGTGGAAAAAACACTTTTTGCACTTGTGTTAGTGTTGAAAAACCACTTTTCGCACTTGTATTAGTGTGGGAAAACCACTTTTCGCACTTGTGTTAGTGTTGAAAAACCACTTTTCGCACTTGTGTTAGTGTTGAAAAACCACTTTTCGCACTTGTGTTAGTGTTGAAAAACCACTTTTCGCACTTGTGTTGGTGCAGGAAACCACTTTTGCACTTGTATTAGTGTGGAAAAAACACTTTTTGCACTTGTGATATTGTTGAAAACCCACTTTTCGCACTTGTGTTAGTGTTGAAAAACCACTTTTCGCACTTGTGTTGGTGCAGGAAACCACTTTTGCACTTGTATTAGTGTGGAAAAAACACTTTTTGCACTTGTGTTAGTGTTGAAAAACCACTTTTCGCACTTGTATTAGTGTGGAAAAACCACTTTTCGCACTTGTGTTAGTGTTGAAAAACCACTTTTTGCACTTGTAATAGTGTTGAAAAACCACTTTTCACACTTGTGTTAGTGTTGAAAAACCACTTTTCGCACTTGTGTTGGTGCAGGAAACCACTTTTGCACTTGTATTAGTGTGGAAAAAACACTTTTTGCACTTGTGATAGTGTTGAAAAACCACTTTTCGCACTTGTGTTAGTGTTGAAAAACCACTTTTCGCACTTGTGTTGGTGCAGGAAACCACTTTTGCACTTGTATTAGTGTGGAAAAACACTTTTTGCACTTGTGATAGTGTTGAAAAACCACTTTTCGCACTTGTGTTAGTGTTGAAAAACCACTTTTCGCACATGTGTTAGTGTTGAAAAACCACTTTTCGCACTTGTGTTGGTGCAGGAAACCACTTTTGCACTTGTATTAGTGTGGAAAAAACACTTTTTGCACTTGTGATAGTGTTGAAAAACCACTTTTCGCACTTGTGTTCGTGCTGAAAAACCACTTTTCGCACTTGTGTTAGTGTTGAAAAACCACTTTTCGCACTTGTGTTAGTATTGAAAAACCACTTTTCGCACTTGTGTTGGTGCAGGAAACCACTTTTGCACTTGTATTAGTGTGGAAAAACCACTTTTCGCACTTGTGTTAGTGTTGAAAAACCACTTTTCGCACTTGTGTTAGTGTTGAAAAACCACTTTTCGCACTTGTGTTAGTGCTGAAAAACCACTTTTCGCACTTGTGTTAGTGTTGAAAAACCACTTTTCTCACTTGTGTTGGTGCAGGAAACCACTTTTGCACTTGTATTAATGTGGAAAAAACGCTTTTTGCACTTGTGTTAGTGTTGAAAAACCACTTTTTGCACTTGTGTTAGTGTTGAAAAACCACTTTTCACACTTGTGTTAGTGTTGAAAAACCACTTTTCGCACTTGTGTTGGTGTTGAAAAAACACTTTTTGCACTTGTGTTGGTGCAGGAAACCACTTTTGCACTTGTCTTCGTGTGGAAAAAACACTTTTCGCACTTGTGTTAGTGTTGAAAAACCACTTTTCGCACTTGTGTTAGTGTTGAAAAACCACTTTTCGCACTTGTGTTAGTGTTGAAAAACCACTTTTCGCACTTGTGTTGGTGCAGGAAACCACTTTTGCACTTGTATTAGTTTGGAAAAAACACTTTTTGCACTTGTGATATTGTTGAA
This sequence comes from Myxine glutinosa, assembly GCF_964187855.1. Classification (NCBI taxonomy): domain Eukaryota; kingdom Metazoa; phylum Chordata; class Myxini; order Myxiniformes; family Myxinidae; genus Myxine; species Myxine glutinosa. Next base: position 41,944 of record NW_027617665.1, read on the forward strand.
AACCCACTTTTCGCACTTGTGTTAGTGTTGAAAAACCACTTTTCGCACTTGTGTTGGTGCAGGAAACCACTTTTGCACTTGTATTAGTGTGGAAAAAACACTTTTTGCACTTGTGTTAGTGTTGAAAAACCACTTTTCGCACTTGTATTAGTGTGGGAAAACCACTTTTCGCACTTGTGTTAGTGTTGAAAAACCACTTTTCGCACTTGTGTTAGTGTTGAAAAACCACTTTTCGCACTTGTGTTAGTGTTGAAAAACCACTTTTCGCACTTGTGTTGGTGCAGGAAACCACTTTTGCACTTGTATTAGTGTGGAAAAAACACTTTTTGCACTTGTGATATTGTTGAAAACCCACTTTTCGCACTTGTGTTAGTGTTGAAAAACCACTTTTCGCACTTGTGTTGGTGCAGGAAACCACTTTTGCACTTGTATTAGTGTGGAAAAAACACTTTTTGCACTTGTGTTAGTGTTGAAAAACCACTTTTCGCACTTGTATTAGTGTGGAAAAACCACTTTTCGCACTTGTGTTAGTGTTGAAAAACCACTTTTTGCACTTGTAATAGTGTTGAAAAACCACTTTTCGCACTTGTGTTAGTGTTGAAAAACCACTTTTCGCACTTGTGTTGGTGCAGGAAACCACTTTTGCACTTGTATTAGTGTGGAAAAAACACTTTTTGCACTTGTGATAGTGTTGAAAAACCACTTTTCGCACTTGTGTTAGTGTTGAAAAACCACTTTTCGCACTTGTGTTGGTGCAGGAAACCACTTTTGCACTTGTACTAGTGTGGAAAAACCACTTTTCGCACTTGTGTTAGTGTTGAAAAACCACTTTTCGCACTTGCGTTAGTGTTGAAAAACCACTTTTCGCACTTGTGTTAGTGTTGAAAAACCATTTTTCGCACTTGTGTTTTGGTGCAGGAAACCACTTTTGCACTTGTATTAGTGTGGAAAAAACACTTTTCGCACTTGTGTTAGTGTTGAAAAACCACTTTTGCACTTGTATTAGTGTGGAAAAAACACTTTTCGCACTTGTGTTAGTGTTGAAAAACCACTTTTCGCACTTGTGTTAGTGTTGAAAAACCAGTTTTCGCACTTGTGTTGGTGCAGGAAACCACTTTTGCACTTGTATTAGTGTGGAAAAACCACTTTTCGCACTTGTGTTAGTGTTGAAAAACCACTTTTTGCACTTGTGTTAGTGTTGAAAAACCACTTTTCGCACTTGTGTTCGTGCAGGAAACCACTTTTGCACTTGTATTAGTGTGGAAAAACCACTTTTCGCACTTGTGTTAGTGTTGAAAAACCACTTTTCGCACTTGTGTTGGTGTTGAAAAACCACTTTTCGCACTTGTGTTAGTGTTGAAAAACCACTTTTCGCACTTGTGTTGGTGCAGGAAACCACTTTTGCACTTGTATTAGTGTGGAAAAAACACTTTTCGCACTTGTGTTAGTGTTGAAAAACCACTTTTCGCACTTGTGTTAGTGTTGAAAAACCACTTTTCGCACTTGTGTTAGTGTTGAAAAACCACTTTTCGCACTTGTGTTGGTGCAGGAAACCACTTTTGCACTTGTATTAGTGTGGAAAAAACACTTTTTGCACTTGTGATATTGTTGAAAACCCACTTTTCGCACTTGTGTTAGTGTTGAAAAAACACTTTTCGCACTTGTGTTGGTGCAGGAAACCACTTTTGCACTTGTATTAGTGTGGAAAAAACACTTTTTGCACTTGTGTTAGTGTTGAAAAACCACTTTTCGCACTTGTATTAGTGTGGAAAAACCACTTTTCGCACTTGTGTTAGTGTTGAAAAACCACTTTTCGCACTTGTGTTAGTGTTGAAAAACCACTTTTCGCACTTGTGTTAGTGTTGAAAAACCACTTTTCGCACTTGTGTTGGTGCAGGAAACCACTTTTGCACTTGTATTAGTGTGGAAAAAACACTTTTTGCACTTGTGATATTGTTGAAAACCCACTTTTCGCACTTGTGTTAGTGTTGAAAAACCACTTTTCGCACTTGTGTTGGTGCAGGAAACCACTTTTGCACTTGTATTAGTGTGGAAAAAACACTTTTTGCACTTGTGTTAGTGTTGAAAAACCACTTTTCGCACTTGTATTAGTGTGGAAAAACCACTTTTCGCACTTGTGTTAGTGTTGAAAAACCACTTTTTGCACTTGTAATAGTGTTGAAAAACCACTTTTCGCACTTGTGTTAGTGTTGAAAAACCACTTTTCGCACTTGTGTTGGTGCAGGAAACCACTTTTGCACTTGTATTAGTGTGGAAAAAACACTTTTTGCACTTGTGATAGTGTTGAAAAACCACTTTTCGCACTTGTGTTAGTGTTGAAAAACCACTTTTCGCACTTGTTTTGGTGCAGGAAACCACTTTTGCACTTGTACTAGTGTGGAAAAACCACTTTTCGCAATTGTGTTAGTGTTGAAAAACCACTTTTCGCACTTGCGTTAGTGTTGAAAAACCACTTTTCGCACTTGTGTTAGTGTTGAAAAACCATTTTTCGCACTTGTGTTTTGGTGCAGGAAACCACTTTTGCACTTGTATTAGTGTGGAAAAAACACTTTTCGCACTTGTGTTAGTGTTGAAAAACCACTTTTGCACTTGTATTAGTGTGGAAAAAACACTTTTCGCACTTGTGTTAGTGTTGAAAAACCACTTTTCGCACTTGTGTTAGTGTTGAAAAACCAGTTTTCGCACTTGTGTTGGTGCAGGAAACCACATTTGCACTTGTATTAGTGTGGAAAAACCACTTTTCGCACTTGTGTTAGTGTTGAAAAACCATTTTTTGCACTTGTGTTAGTGTTGAAAAACCACTTTTCGCACTTGTGTTCGTGCAGGAAACCACTTTTGCACTTGTATTAGTGTGGAAAAACCACTTTTCGCACTTGTGTTAGTGTTGAAAAACCACTTTTCGCACTTGTGTTGGTGTTGAAAAACCACTTTTCGCACTTGTGTTAGTGTTGAAAAACCACTTTTCGCACTTGTGTTGGTGCAGGAAACCACTTTTGCACTTGTATTAGTGTGGAAAAAACACTTTTCGCACTTGTGTTGGTGCAGGAAACCACTTTTGCACTTGTATTAGTGTGGAAAAAACACTTTTCGCACTTGTGTTAGTGTTGAAAAACCACTTTTCGCACTTGTGTTAGTGTTGAAAAACCACTTTTCACACTTGTGTTAGTGTTGAAAAACCACTTTTCGCACTTGTGTTGGTGCAGGAAACCAGTTTTGCACTTGTATTAGTGTGGAAAAAACACTTTTTGCACTTGTGATAGTGTTGAAAAACCACTTTTCGCACTTGTGTTAGTGTTGAAAAACCACTTTTCGCACTTGTGTTAGTGTTGAAAAACCACTTTTCGCACTTGTGTTGGTGCAGGAAACCACTTTTGCACTTGTATTAGTGTGGAAAAAACACTTTTTGCACTTGTGTTAGTGTTGAAAAACCACTTTTTGCACTTGTGTTAGTGTTGAAAAACCACTTTTCACACTCGTGTTGGTGTTGAAAAAACACTTTTTGCACTTGTGTTGGTGCAGGAAACCACTTTTGCACTTGTATTAGTGTGGAAAAAACACTTTTCGCACTTGTGTTAGTGTTGAGAAACCACTTTTCGCACTTGTGTTAGTGTTGAAAAACCACTTTTCGCACTTGTGTTAGTGTTGAAAAACCACTTTTCGCACTTGTGTTGGTGCAGGAAACCACTTTTGCACTTGTATTACTGTGGAAAAAACACTTTTTGCACTTGTGATATTGTTGAAAAACCACTTTTCGCACTTGTGTTAGTGTTGAAAAACCACTTTTCGCACTTGTGTTGGTGCAGGAAACCACTTTTGCACTTGTATTAGTGTGGAAAAAACACTTTTTGCACTTGTGTTAGTGTTGAAAAACCACTTTTCGCACTTGTATTGGTGTGGAAAAACCACTTTTCGCACTTGGGTTAGTGTTGAAAAACCACTTTTCGCACTTGTGTTAGTGTTGAAAAACCACTTTTCGCACTTGTGTTAGTGTTGAAAAACCACTTTTCGCACTTGTGTTGGTGCAGTAAACCACTTTTGCACTTGTATTAGTGTGGAAAAAACACTTTTTGCACTTGTGATAGTGTTGAAAAACCACTTTTCGCACTTGTGTTAGTGTTGAAAAACCACTTTTCGCACTTGTGTTTTGGTGCAGGAAACCACTTTTGCACTTGTATTAGTGTGGAAAAACCACTTTTCGCACTTGTGTTAGTGTTGAAAAACCACTTTTGGCAATTGTGTTAGTGTTGAAAAAACAGTTTTCGCACTTGTGTTGGTGCAGGAAACCACTTTTGCACTTGTATTAGTGTGGAAAAACCACTTTTCGCACTTGTGTTAGTGTTGAAAAACCACTTTTCGCACTTGTGTTAGTGTTGAAAAACCACTTTTCGCACTTGTGTTGGTGCAGGAAACCACTTTTGCACTTGTATTAGTGTGGAAAAACCACTTTTCGCACTTGTGTTAGTGTTGAAAAACCACTTTTCGCACTTGTGTTGGTGCAGGAAACCACTTTTGCACTTGTATTAGTGTGAAAAAAACACTTTTCGCACTTGTGTTAGTGTTGAAAAACCACTTTTCGCACTTGTTTTGGTGCAGGAAACCACTTTTGCACTTGTACTAGTGTGGAAAAACCACTTTTCGCAATTGTGTTAGTGTTGAAAAACCACTTTTCGCACTTGCGTTAGTGTTGAAAAACCACTTTTCGCACTTGTGTTAGTGTTGAAAAACCATTTTTCGCACTTGTGTTTTGGTGCAGGAAACCACTTTTGCACTTGTATTAGTGTGGAAAAAACACTTTTCGCACTTGTGTTAGTGTTGAAAAACCACTTTTGCACTTGTATTAGTGTGGAAAAAACACTTTTCGCACTTGTGTTAGTGTTGAAAAACCACTTTTCGCACTTGTGTTAGTGTTGAAAAACCAGTTTTCGCACTTGTGTTGGTGCAGGAAACCACATTTGCACTTGTATTAGTGTGGAAAAACCACTTTTCGCACTTGTGTTAGTGTTGAAAAACCATTTTTTGCACTTGTGTTAGTGTTGAAAAACCACTTTTCGCACTTGTGTTCGTGCAGGAAACCACTTTTGCACTTGTATTAGTGTGGAAAAACCACTTTTCGCACTTGTGTTAGTGTTGAAAAACCACTTTTCGCACTTGTGTTGGTGTTGAAAAACCACTTTTCGCACTTGTGTTAGTGTTGAAAAACCACTTTTCGCACTTGTGTTGGTGCAGGAAACCACTTTTGCACTTGTATTAGTGTGGAAAAAACACTTTTCGCACTTGTGTTGGTGCAGGAAACCACTTTTGCACTTGTATTAGTGTGGAAAAAACACTTTTCGCACTTGTGTTAGTGTTGAAAAACCACTTTTCGCACTTGTGTTAGTGTTGAAAAACCACTTTTCACACTTGTGTTAGTGTTGAAAAACCACTTTTCGCACTTGTGTTGGTGCAGGAAACCAGTTTTGCACTTGTATTAGTGTGGAAAAAACACTTTTTGCACTTGTGATAGTGTTGAAAAACCACTTTTCGCACTTGTGTTAGTGTTGAAAAACCACTTTTCGCACTTGTGTTAGTGTTGAAAAACCACTTTTCGCACTTGTGTTGGTGCAGGAAACCACTTTTGCACTTGTATTAGTGTGGAAAAAACACTTTTTGCACTTGTGTTAGTGTTGAAAAACCACTTTTTGCACTTGTGTTAGTGTTGAAAAACCACTTTTCACACTCGTGTTGGTGTTGAAAAAACACTTTTTGCACTTGTGTTGGTGCAGGAAACCACTTTTGCACTTGTATTAGTGTGGAAAAAACACTTTTCGCACTTGTGTTAGTGTTGAGAAACCACTTTTCGCACTTGTGTTAGTGTTGAAAAACCACTTTTCGCACTTGTGTTAGTGTTGAAAAACCACTTTTCGCACTTGTGTTGGTGCAGGAAACCACTTTTGCACTTGTATTACTGTGGAAAAAACACTTTTTGCACTTGTGATATTGTTGAAAAACCACTTTTCGCACTTGTGTTAGTGTTGAAAAACCACTTTTCGCACTTGTGTTGGTGCAGGAAACCACTTTTGCACTTGTATTAGTGTGGAAAAAACACTTTTTGCACTTGTGTTAGTGTTGAAAAACCACTTTTCGCACTTGTATTGGTGTGGAAAAACCACTTTTCGCACTTGTGTTAGTGTTGAAAAACCACTTTTCGCACTTGTGTTAGTGTTGAAAAACCACTTTTCGCACTTGTGTTAGTGTTGAAAAACCACTTTTCGCACTTGTGTTGGTGCAGTAAACCACTTTTGCACTTGTATTAGTGTGGAAAAAACACTTTTTGCACTTGTGATAGTGTTGAAAAACCACTTTTCGCACTTGTGTTAGTGTTGAAAAACCACTTTTCGCACTTGTGTTTTGGTGCAGGAAACCACTTTTGCACTTGTATTAGTGTGGAAAAACCACTTTTCGCACTTGTGTTAGTGTTGAAAAACCACTTTTGGCAATTGTGTTAGTGTTGAAAAAACAGTTTTCGCACTTGTGTTGGTGCAGGAAACCACTTTTGCACTTGTATTAGTGTGGAAAAACCACTTTTCGCACTTGTGTTAGTGTTGAAAAACCACTTTTCGCACTTGTGTTAGTGTTGAAAAACCACTTTTCGCACTTGTGTTGGTGCAGGAAACCACTTTTGCACTTGTATTAGTGTGGAAAAACCACTTTTCGCACTTGTGTTAGTGTTGAAAAACCACTTTTCGCACTTGTGTTGGTGCAGGAAACCACTTTTGCACTTGTATTAGTGTGAAAAAAACACTTTTCGCACTTGTGTTAGTGTTGAAAAACCACTTTTCGCACTTGTGTTAGTGTTGAAAAACCACTTTTCGCACTTGTGTTAGTGTTGAAAAACCACTTTTCGCACTTGTGTTGGTGCAGGAAACCACTTTTGCACTTGTATTAGTGTGGAAAAAACACTTTTTGCACTTGTGATAGTGTTGAAAAACCACTTTTCGCACTTGTGTTAGTCTTGAAAAACCACTTTTCGCACTTGTGTTAGTGTTGAAAAACCACTTTTCGCACTTGTGTTGGTGCAGGAAACCACTTTTGCACTTGTATTAGTGTGGAAAAAACACTTTTTGCACTTGTGTTAGTGTTGAAAAACCACTTTTTGCACTTGTGTTAGTGTTGAAAAACCACTTTTCGCACTTGTGTTGGTGCAGGAAACCACTTTTGCACTTGTATTAGTGTGGAAAAACCACTTTTCGCACTTGTGTTAGTGTTGAAAAACCACTTTTCGCACTTGTGTTAGTGTTGAAAAACCACTTTTCGCACTTGTGTTAGTGTTGAAAAACCACTTTTCGCACTTGTGTTGGTGCAGGAAACCACTTTTGCACTTGTATTAGTGTGGAAAAAACACTTTTCGCACTTGTGTTATTGTTGAAAAACCACTTTTCGCACTTGTGTTGGTGCAGGAAACCACTTTTGCACTTGTATTAGTGTGGAAAAAACACTTTTCGCACTTGTGTTAGTGTTGAAAAACCACTTTTCGCACTTGTGTTAGTGTTGAAAAACCACTTTTCGCACTTGTGTTAGTGTTGAAAAACCACTTTTCGCACTTGTGTTGGTGCAGGAAATCACTTTTGCACTTGTATTAGTGTTGAAAAACCACTTTTCGCACTTGTGTTAGTGTTGAAAAACCACTTTTCACACTTGTGTTAGTGTTGAAAAACCACTTTTCGCACTTGTGTTGGTGCAGGAAACCACTTTTGCACTTGTATTAGTGTGGAAAAACCACTTTTCTCAATTGTGTTAGTGTTGAAAAACCACTTTTCGCACTTGTGTTAGTGTTGAAAAACCACTTTTCGCACTTGTGTTAGTGTTGAAAAACCACTTTTCGCACTTGTGTTAGTGTTGAAAAACCACTTTTCGCACTTGTGTTAGTGTTGAAAAACCACTTTTCGCACTTGTGTTAGTGTTGAAAAACCACTTTTCGCACTTGTGTTGGTGCAGGAAACCACTTTTGCACTTGTGATAGTGTTGAAAAACCACTTTTCGCACTTGTGTTAGTGTTGAAAAACCACTTTTCGCACCTGTGTTAGTGTTGAAAACCCACTTTTCGCACTTGTGTTGGTGCAGGAAACCACTTTTGCACTTGTATTAGTGTGAAAAAAACACTTTTCGCACTTGTGTTAGTGTTGAAAAACCACTTTTCGCACTTGTGTTAGTATTGAAAAACCACTTTTCGCACTTGTGTTGGTGCAGGAAACCACTTTTGCACTTGTATTAGTGTGGAAAAACCACTTTTCGCACTTGTGTTAGTGTTGAAAAACCACTTTTCGCACTTGTGTTAGTGTTGAAAAACCACTTTTCGCACTTGTGTTAGTGCTGAAAAACCACTTTTCGCACTTGTGTTAGTGTTGAAAAACCACTTTTCGCACTTGTGTTGGTGCAGGAAACCACTTTTGCACTTGTATTAATGTGGAAGAAACACTTTTTGCACTTGTGTTAGTGTTGAAAAACCACTTTTTGCACTTGTGTTAGTGTTGAAAAACCACTTTTCACACTTGTGTTAGTGTTGAAAAACCACTTTTCGCACTTGTGTTGGTGTTGAAAAAACACTTTTTGCACTTGTGTTGGTGCAGGAAACCACTTTTGCACTTGTATTAGTGTGGAAAAAACACTTTTCGCACTTGTGTTAGTGTTGAAAAACCACTTTTCGCACTTGTGTTAGTGTTGAAAAACCACTTTTCACACTTGTGTTAGTGTTGAAAAACCACTTTTCGCACTTGTGTTGGTGCAGGAAACCACTTTTGCACTTGTATTAGTGTGGAAAAAACACTTTTTGCACTTGTGATATTGTTGAAAACCCACTTTTCGCACTTGTGTTAGTGTTGAAAAACCACTTTTCGCACTTGTGTTGGTGCAGGAAACCACTTTTGCACTTGTATTAGTGTGGAAAAAACACTTTTTGCACTTGTGTTAGTGTTGAAAAACCACTTTTCGCACTTGTATTAGTGTGGAAAAACCACTTTTCGAACTTGTGTTAGTGTTGAAAAACCACTTTTAGCACTTGTGTTAGTGTTGGAAAACCACTTTTCGCACTTGTGTTAGTGTTGAAAAACCACTTTTCGCACTTGTGTTGGTGCAGGAAACCACTTTTGCACTTGTATTAGTGTGGAAAAAACACTTTTTGCACTTGTGATATTGTTGAAAACCCACTTTTCGCACTTGTGTTAATGTTGAAAAACCACTTTTCGCACTTGTGTTGGTGCAGGAAACCACTTTTGCACTTGTATTAGTGTGGAAAAAACACTTTTTGCACTTGTGTTAGTGTTGAAAAACCACTTTTCGCACTTGTATTAGTGTGGAAAAACCACTTTTCACACTTGTGTTAGTGTTGAAAAACCACTTTTTGTACTTGTGTTAGTGTTGAAAAACCACTTTTCGCACTTGTGTTAGTGTTGAAAAACCACTTTTCGCACTTGTGTTGGTGCAGGAAACCACTTTTGCACTTGTATTAGTGTGGAAAAAACACTTTTTGCACTTGTGATAGTGTTGAAAAACCACTTTTCGCACTTGTGTTAGTGTTGAAAAACCACTTTTCGCACTTGTGTTGGTGCAGGAAACCACTTTTGCACTTGTACTAGTGTGGAATAACCACTTTTCGCACTTGTGTTAGTGTTGAAAAACCACTTTTCGCACTTGTGTTAGTGTTGAAAAACCATTTTTCGCACTTGTGTTTTGGTGCAGGAAACCACTTTTGCACTTGTATTAGTGTGGAAAAAACACTTTTCGCACTTGTGTTAGTGTTGAAAAACCACTTTTGCACTTGTATTAGTGTGGAAAAAACACTTTTCGCACTTGTGTTAGTGTTGAAAAACCACTTTTCGCACTTGTGTTAGTGTTGAAAAACCAGTTTTCGCACTTGTGTTGGTGCAGGAAACCACTTTTGCACTTGTATTAGTGTGGAAAAACCACTTTTCGCACTTGTGTTAGTGTTGAAAAACCACTTTTTGCACTTGTGTTAGTGTTGAAAAACCACTTTTCGCACTTGTGTTGGTGCAGGAAACCACTTTTGCACTTGTATTAGTGTGGAAAAACCACTTTTCGCACTTGTGTTAGTGTTGAAAAACCACTTTTCGCACTTGTGTTGGTGTTGAAAAACCACTTTTCGCACTTGTGTTAGTGTTGAAAAACCACTTTTCGCACTTGTGTTGGTGCAGGAAACCACTTTTGCACTTGTATTAGTGTGGAAAAAACACTTTTCGCACTTGTGTTAGTGTTGAAAAACCACTTTTCGCACTTGTGTTAGTGTTGAAAAACCACTTTTCGCACTTGTGTTAGTGTTGAAAAACCACTTTTCGCACTTGTGTTGGTGCAGGAAACCAGTTTTGCACTTGTATTAGTGTGGAAAAAACACTTTTTGCACTTGTGATAGTGTTGAAAAACCACTTTTCGCACTTGTGTTAGTGTTGAAAAACCACTTTTCGCACTTGTGTTGGTGCAGGAAACCACTTTTGCACTTGTATTAGTGTGGAAAAAACACTTTTTGCACTTGTGTTAGTGTTGAAAAACCACTTTTTGCACTTGTGTTAGTGTTGAAAAACCACTTTTCACACTTGTGTTAGTGTTGAAAAACCACTTTTCGCACTTGTGTTGGTGTTGAAAAAACACTTTTTGCACTTGTGTTGGTGTTGAAAAAACACTTTTTGCACTTGTGTTGGTGCAGGAAACCACTTTTGCACTTGTATTAGTGTGGAAAAAACACTTTTCGCACTTGTGTTAGTGTTGAGAAACCACTTTTCGCACTTGTGTTAGTGTTGAAAAACCTCTTTTCGCACTTGTGTTAGTGTTGAAAAACCACTTTTCGCACTTGTGTTGGTGCAGGAAACCACTTTTGCACTTGTATTAGTGTGGAAAAAACACTTTTTGCACTTGTGATAGTGTTGAAAAACCACTTTTCGCACTTGTGTTAGTGTTGAAAAACCACTTTTCGCACTTGTGTTGGTGCAGGAAACCACTTTTGCACTTGTATTAGTGTGGAAAAAACACTTTTTGCACTTGTGTTAGTGTTGAAAAACCACTTTTTGCACTTGTGTTAGTGTTGAAAAACCACTTTTCACACTTGTGTTAGTGTTGAAAAACCACTTTTCGCACTTGTGTTGGTGTTGAAAAAACACTTTTTGCACTTGTGTTGGTGCAGGAAACCACTTTTGCACTTGTATTAGTGTGGAAAAAACACTTTTCGCACTTGTGTTAGTGTTGAGAAACCACTTTTCGCACTTGTGTTAGTGTTGAAAAACCACTTTTCGCACTTGTGTTAGTGTTGAAAAACCACTTTTCGCACTTGTGTTGGTGCAGGAAACCACTTTTGCACTTGTATTAGTGTGGAAAAAACACTTTTTGCACTTGTGATATTGTTGAAAAACCACTTTTCGCACTTGTGTTAGTGTTGAAAAACCACTTTTCGCACTTGTGTTGGTGCAGGAAACCACTTTTGCACTTGTATTAGTGTGGAAAAAACACTTTTTGCACTTGTGTTAGTGTTGAAAAACCACTTTTCGCACTTGTATTGGTGTGGAAAAACCACTTTTCGCACTTGTGTTAGTGTTGAAAAACCACTTTTCGCACTTGTGTTAGTGTTGAAAAACCACTTTTCGCACTTGTGTTAGTGTTGAAAAACCACTTTTCGCACTTGTGTTGGTGCAGGAAACCACTTTTGCACTTGTATTAGTGTGGAAAAAACACTTTTTGCACTTGTGATAGTGTTGAAAAACCACTTTTCGCACTTGTGTTAGTGTTGAAAAACCACTTTTCGCACTTGTGTTGGTGCAGGAAACCACTTTTGCACTTGTACTAGTGTGGAAAAACCACTTTTCGCACTTGTGTTAGTGTTGAAAAACCACTTTTCGCACTTGTGTTAGTGTTGAAAAACCACTTTTCACACTTGTGTTAGTGTTGAAAAACCACTTTTCGCACTTGTGTTGGTGCAGGAAACCACTTTTGCACTTGTATTAGTGTGGAAAAAACACTTTTTGCACTTGTGATATTGTTGAAAACCCACTTTTCGCACTTGTGTTAGTGTTGAAAAACCACTTTTCGCACTTGTGTTGGTGCAGGAAACCACTTTTGCACTTGTATTAGTGTGGAAAAAACACTTTTTGCACTTGTGTTAGTGTTGAAAAACCACTTTTCGCACTTGTATTAGTGTGGAAAAACCACTTTTCGCACTTGTGTTAGTGTTGAAAAACCACTTTTCGCACTTGTGTTAGTGTTGAAAAACCACTTTTCGCACTTGTGTTGGTGTTGAAAAACCACTTTTCGCACTTGTGTTGGTGCAGGAAACCACTTTTGCACTTGTATTAGTGTGGAAAAAACACTTTTTGCACTTGTGATATTGTTGAAAACCCACTTTTCGCACTTGTGTTAGTGTTGAAAAACCACTTTTCGCACTTGTGTTGGTGCAGGAAACCACTTTTGCACTTGTATTAGTGTGGAAAAAACACTTTTTGCACTTGTGTTAGTGTTGAAAAACCACTTTTCGCACTTGTATTAGTGTGGAAAAACCACTTTTCGCACTTGTGTTAGTGTTGAAAAACCACTTTTTGTACTTGTGTTAGTGTTGAAAAACCACTTTTCGCACTTGTGTTAGTGTTGAAAAACCACTTTTCGCACTTGTGTTGGTGCAGGAAACCACTTTTGCACTTGTATTAGTGTGGAAAAAACACTTTTTGCACTTGTGATAGTGTTGAAAAACCACTTTTCGCACTTGTGTTAGTGTTGAAAAACCACTTTTCGCACTTGTGTTGGTGCAGGAAACCACTTTTGCACTTGTATTAGTGTGGAAAAAACACTTTTTGCACTTGTGATAGTGTTGAAAAACCACTTTTCGCACTTGTGTTAGTGTTGAAAAACCACTTTTCGCACTTGTGTTGGTGCAGGAAACCACTTTTGCACTTGTACTAGTGTGGAAAACCACTTTTCGCACTTGTGTTAGTGTTGAAAAACCACTTTTCACACTTGTGTTAGTGTTGAAAAACCATTTTTCGCACTTGTGTTTTGGTGCAGGAAACCACTTTTGCACTTGTATTAGTGTGGAAAAAACACTTTTCGCACTTGTGTTAGTGTTGAAAAACCACTTTTGCACTTGTATTAGTGTGGAAAAAACACTTTTCGCACTTGTGTTAGTGTTGAAAAACCACTTTTCGCACTTGTGTTAGTGTTGAAAAAACAGTTTTCGCACTTGTGTTGGTGCAGGAAACCACTTTTGCACTTGTATTAGTGTGGAAAAACCACTTTTCGCACTTGTGTTAGTGTTGAAAAACCACTTTTTGCACTTGTGTTAGTGTTGAAAAACCACTTTTCGCACTTGTGTTGGTGCAGGAAACCACTTTTGCACTTGTATTAGTGTGGAAAAACCACTTTTCGCACTTGTGTTAGTGTTGAAAAACCACTTTTCGCACTTGTGTTGGTGTTGAAAAACCACTTTTCGCACTTGTGTTAGTGTTGAAAAACCACTTTTCGCACTTGTGTTGGTGCAGGAAACCACTTTTGCACTTGTATTAGTGTGGAAAAAACACTTTTCGCACTTGTGTTAGTGTTGAAAAACCACTTTTCGCACTTGTGTTAGTGTTGAAAAACCACTTTTCGCACTTGTGTTAGTGTTGAAAAACCACTTTTCGCACTTGTGTTGGTGCAGGAAACCAGTTTTGCACTTGTATTAGTGTGGAAAAAACACTTTTTGCACTTGTGATAGTGTTGAAAAACCACTTTTCGCACTTGTGTTAGTGTTGAAAAACCACTTTTCGCACTTGTGTTGGTGCAGGAAACCACTTTTGCACTTGTATTAGTGTGGAAAAAACACTTTTTGCACTTGTGTTAGTGTTGAAAAACCACTTTTTGCACTTGTGTTAGTGTTGAAAAACCACTTTTCACACTTGTGTTAGTGTTGAAAAACCACTTTTCGCACTTGTGTTGGTGTTGAAAAAACACTTTTTGCACTTGTGTTGGTGTTGAAAAAACACTTTTTGCACTTGTGTTGGTGCAGGAAACCACTTTTGCACTTGTATTAGTGTGGAAAAAACACTTTTCGCACTTGTGTTAGTGTTGAGAAACCACTTTTCGCACTTGTGTTAGTGTTGAAAAACCTCTTTTCGCACTTGTGTTAGTGTTGAAAAACCACTTTTCGCACTTGTGTTGGTGCAGGAAACCACTTTTGCACTTGTATTAGTGTGGAAAAAACACTTTTTGCACTTGTGATAGTGTTGAAAAACCACTTTTCGCACTTGTGTTAGTGTTGAAAAACCACTTTTCGCACTTGTGTTGGTGCAGGAAACCACTTTTGCACTTGTATTAGTGTGGAAAAAACACTTTTTGCACTTGTGTTAGTGTTGAAAAACCACTTTTTGCACTTGTGTTAGTGTTGAAAAACCACTTTTCACACTTGTGTTAGTGTTGAAAAACCACTTTTCGCACTTGTGTTGGTGTTGAAAAAACACTTTTTGCACTTGTGTTGGTGCAGGAAACCACTTTTGCACTTGTATTAGTGTGGAAAAAACACTTTTCGCACTTGTGTTAGTGTTGAGAAACCACTTTTCGCACTTGTGTTAGTGTTGAAAAACCACTTTTCGCACTTGTGTTAGTGTTGAAAAACCACTTTTCGCACTTGTGTTGGTGCAGGAAACCACTTTTGCACTTGTATTAGTGTGGAAAAAACACTTTTTGCACTTGTGATATTGTTGAAAAACCACTTTTCGCACTTGTGTTAGTGTTGAAAAACCACTTTTCGCACTTGTGTTGGTGCAGGAAACCACTTTTGCACTTGTATTAGTGTGGAAAAAACACTTTTTGCACTTGTGTTAGTGTTGAAAAACCACTTTTCACACTTGTATTGGTGTGGAAAAACCACTTTTCGCACTTGTGTTAGTGTTGAAAAACCACTTTTCGCACTTGTGTTAGTGTTGAAAAACCACTTTTCGCACTTGTGTTAGTGTTGAAAAACCACTTTTCGCACTTGTGTTGGTGCAGGAAACCACTTTTGCACTTGTATTAGTGTGGAAAAAACACTTTTTGCACTTGTGATAGTGTTGAAAAACCACTTTTCGCACTTGTGTTAGTGTTGAAAAACCACTTTTCGCACTTGTGTTGGTGCAGGAAACCACTTTTGCACTTGTACTAGTGTGGAAAAACCACTTTTCGCACTTGTGTTTTGGTGCAGGAAACCACTTTTGCACTTGTATTCGTGTGGAAAAAACACTTTTCGCACTTGTGTTAGTGTTGAAAAACCACTTTTCGCACTTGTGTTAGTGTTGAAAAACCACTTTTGGCAATTGTGTTAGTGTTGAAAAAACAGTTTTCGCACTTGTGTTGGTGCAGGAAACCACTTTTGCACTTGTATTAGTGTGGAAAAACCACTTTTCACACTTGTGTTAGTGTTGAAAAACCACTTTTCGCACTTGTGTTAGTGTTGAAAAACCACTTTTCGCACTTGTGTTGGTGCAGGAAACCACTTTTGCACTTGTATTAGTGTGGAAAAAACACTTTTCGCACTTGTGTTAGTGTTGAAAAACCACTTTTCGCACTTGTGTTGGTGCAGGAAACCACTTTTGCACTTGTATTAGTGTGGAAAAAACACTTTTCGCACTTGTGTTAGTGTTGAAAAACCACTTTTCGCACTTGTGTTAGTGTTGAAAAACCACTTTTCGCACTTGTGTTAGTGTTGAAAAACCACTTTTCGCACTTGTGTTGGTGCAGGAAACCACTTTTGCACTTGTATTAGTGTGGAAAAAACACTTTTTGCACTTGTGATAGTGTTGAAAAACCACTTTTCGCACTTGTGTTAGTCTTGAAAAACCACTTTTCGCACTTGTGTTAGTGTTGAAAAACCACTTTTCGCACTTGTGTTGGTGCAGGAAATCACTTTTGCACTTGTATTAGTGTGGAAAAAACACTTTTTGCACTTGTGTTAGTGTTGAAAAACCACTTTTTGCACTTGTGTTAGTGTTGAAAAACCACTTTTCGCACTTGTGTTGGTGCAGGAAACCACTTTTGCACTTGTATTAGTGTGGAAAAACCACTTTTCGCACTTGTGTTAGTGTTGAAAAACCACTTTTCGCACGTGTGTTAGTGTTGAAAAACCACTTTTCGCACTTGTGTTAGTGTTGAAAAACCACTTTTCGCACTTGTGTTGGTGCAGGAAACCACTTTTGCACTTGTATTAGTGTGGAAAAAACACTTTTCGCACTTGTGTTATTGTTGAAAAACCACTTTTCGCACTTGTGTTGGTGCAGGAAACCACTTTTGCACTTGTATTAGTGTGGAAAAAACACTTTTCGCACTTGTGTTAGTGTTGAAAAACCACTTTTCGCACTTGTGTTAGTGTTGAAAAACCACTTTTCGCACTTGTGTTAGTGTTGAAAAACCACTTTTCGCACTTGTGTTTTTTTTTTTTTTTTTTTTTTTTTTTTGTATAAAAGATCGAGGCTCGTGAAAGAGCGAACATTTATCACACAGAAAGACAAACCGACAAACCGACACATAACTGACAAACCGACACATAGAACAAATAACATCGGGAGTGGTAGACAAGATGGGGAGAGAGGGGGAAGGACACAAACACAACACAACACAACACAACACAACACAACATTTTAGAGCAGGAACCGAGAGACATGGAGACATCGAGAGATCTGTGGGAGGGAGAGGGCTTTGGGGGGGAGGCATGGGAAAGGGGGTGGGAGAGGCATAAAACATATGGACACTGCCAGGACTACCAGGAAAGAAGTTGGAATTACAAACAAGGTGGATCTGGGGTGAATTAGTGGGGGTAGAAAAGATCAAGGTTTTGGATGGGGGAAGATAAGAGATGGTGGTGAACAGCTGTTTTAAAGACCTGGAGGGAGGAGTGGGATTGAAGGGAGTGTGGGAGTTTGTTCCAGAGGCGGGAGAAAAGAGGAATGAAGGAGTGAAGGTGAGCAGAGAGCCGAGATTTCGGCAGTTTAACCATCAGAGGCTTGCTGGCAGATCTTGTGCGACCTGTAGGAATATTTGGGGGACAGAGCACAGAGAGAGCTGGGGGAGCAAGGCCGGAGAGGAGTCGGTAGAAGACGGAAAGACCACCAACCTGCCTGCGGTGAGTGAGTGAGAGGCCCTTGGAGTTAGCTTCATCACGGGAGATTCCAATGATTCTGAATGCTTTGCTTTCAACAGCGTGAAGACGAGATAGGTGTGAGGCAGGAGCAGCAGCCCAGAGGGGAGAGCAGTATTCCATTGAGCTGCGGATGAAAGCCTTGTACGTGGTGAGGAGCTCAGGTGTGCCAAGGAAGGACTTCGCACGACGGAGGATGCCCAGTCGGCGACTGGCTTTGCAGGCCAGCTTGGAAATGTGGTTTTCCCAAGAAAGATCATGGCAGATAGTGAGACCCAAAAGCTGCAGCGACAGAACTTCTTGGAGAGGATTGTTGAGAAAGTAGATGGGAGGGTTGTCCAGTCGATCTTTTCGGAGAGACATAGTAAGAGTGTGAGATTTGTCAGGATTGAAAGACATGTTCCACTTGTTTGACCAGTCTGTGATTTTGTCCAGGTCTTCAGAGAGTGAGGAGGCTCGTGAAACCGTGTTGTGCAGGAAACCACTTTTGCACTTGTATTAGTGTGGAAAAAACACTTTTTGCACTTGTGATAGTGTTGAAAAACCACTTTTCGCACTTGTGTTAGTGTTGAAAAACCCATTTTCGCACTTGTGTTAGTGTTGAAAAACCACTTTTCGCACTTGTGTTGGTGCAGGAAACCACTTTTGCACTTGTATTAGTGTGGAAAAAACACTTTTTGCACTTGTGATAGTGTTGAAAAACCAGTTTTCGCACTTGTGTTAGTGCTGAAAAACCACTTTTTGCACTTGTGTTAGTGTTGAAAAACCACTTTTCGCACTTGTGTTAGTATTGAAAAACCACTTTTCGCACTTGTGTTGGTGCAGGAAACCACTTTTGCACTTGTATTAGTGTGGAAAAACCACTTTTCGCACTTGTGTTAGTGTTGAAAAACAACTTTTCGCACTTGTGTTAGTGTTGAAAAACCACTTTTCGCACTTGTGTTAGTGTTGAAAAACCACTTTTCGCACTTGTGTTAGTGCTGAAAAACCACTTTTCGCACTTGTGTTGGTGTTGAAAAAACACTTTTTGCACTTGTGTTGGTGCAGGAAACCACTTTTGCACTTGTCTTCGTGTGGAAAAAACACTTTTCGCACTTGTGTTAGTGTTGAAAAACCACTTTTCGCACTTGTGTTAGTGTTGAAAAACCACTTTTCGCACT
This sequence comes from Myxine glutinosa, assembly GCF_964187855.1. NCBI lineage: Eukaryota > Metazoa > Chordata > Myxini > Myxiniformes > Myxinidae > Myxine > Myxine glutinosa. The sequence goes on from NW_027617665.1 coordinate 60,235, forward strand.
TGTGTTAGTGTTGAAAAACCACTTTTCGCACTTGTGTTGGTGCAGGAAACCACTTTTGCACTTGTATTAGTGTGGAAAAAACACTTTTTGCACTTGTGATATTGTTGAAAACCCACTTTTCGCACTTGTGTTAGTGTTGAAAAACCACTTTTCGCACTTGTGTTGGTGCAGGAAACCACTTTTGCACTTGTATTAGTGTGGAAAAAACACTTTTTGCACTTGTGTTAGTGTTGAAAAACCACTTTTCGCACTTGTATTAGTGTGGAAAAACCACTTTTCGCACTTGTGTTAGTGTTGAAAAACCACTTTTCGCACTTGTGTTAGTGTTGAAAAACCACTTTTCGCACTTGTGTTAGTGTTGAAAAACCACTTTTCGCACTTGTGTTGGTGCAGGAAACCACTTTTGCACTTGTATTAGTGTGGAAAAAACACTTTTTGCACTTGTGATATTGTTGAAAACCCACTTTTCGCACTTGTGTTAGTGTTGAAAAACCACTTTTCGCACTTGTGTTGGTGCAGGAAACCACTTTTGCACTTGTATTAGTGTGGAAAAAACACTTTTTGCACTTGTGTTAGTGTTGAAAAACCACTTTTCGCACTTGTATTAGTGTGGAAAAACCACTTTTCGCACTTGTGTTAGTGTTGAAAAACCACTTTTTGCACTTGTAATAGTGTTGAAAAACCACTTTTCGCACTTGTGTTAGTGTTGAAAAACCACTTTTCGCACTTGTGTTGGTGCAGGAAACCACTTTTGCACTTGTATTAGTGTGGAAAAAACACTTTTTGCACTTGTGATAGTGTTGAAAAACCACTTTTCGCACTTGTGTTAGTGTTGAAAAACCACTTTTCGCACTTGTGTTGGTGCAGGAAACCACTTTTGCACTTGTACTAGTGTGGAAAAACCACTTTTCGCACTTGTGTTAGTGTTGAAAAACCACTTTTCGCACTTGCGTTAGTGTTGAAAAACCACTTTTCGCACTTGTGTTAGTGTTGAAAAACCATTTTTCGCACTTGTGTTTTGGTGCAGGAAACCACTTTTGCACTTGTATTAGTGTGGAAAAAACACTTTTCGCACTTGTGTTAGTGTTGAAAAACCACTTTTGCACTTGTATTAGTGTGGAAAAAACACTTTTCGCACTTGTGTTAGTGTTGAAAAACCACTTTTCGCACTTGTGTTAGTGTTGAAAAACCAGTTTTCGCACTTGTGTTGGTGCAGGAAACCACTTTTGCACTTGTATTAGTGTGGAAAAACCACTTTTCGCACTTGTGTTAGTGTTGAAAAACCACTTTTTGCACTTGTGTTAGTGTTGAAAAACCACTTTTCGCACTTGTGTTCGTGCAGGAAACCACTTTTGCACTTGTATTAGTGTGGAAAAACCACTTTTCGCACTTGTGTTAGTGTTGAAAAACCACTTTTCGCACTTGTGTTGGTGTTGAAAAACCACTTTTCGCACTTGTGTTAGTGTTGAAAAACCACTTTTTGCACTTGTGTTGGTGCAGGAAACCACTTTTGCACTTGTATTAGTGTGGAAAAAACACTTTTCGCACTTGTGTTAGTGTTGAAAAACCACTTTTCGCACTTGTGTTAGCGTTGAAAAACCACTTTTCGCACTTGTGTTAGTGTTGAAAAACCACTTTTCGCACTTGTGTTGGTGCAGGAAACCACTTTTGCACTTGTATTAGTGTGGAAAAAAACACTTTTTGCACTTGTGATAGTGTTGAAAAACCACTTTTCGCACTTGTGTTAGTGTTGAAAAACCACTTTTCGCACTTGTGTTGGTGCAGGAAACCACTTTTGCACTTGTACTAGTGTGGAAAAACCACTTTTCGCACTTGTGTTAGTGTTGAAAAACCACTTTTCGCTCTTGTGTTAGTGTTGAAAAACCATTTTTCGCACTTGTGTTTTGGTGCAGGAAACCACTTTTGCACTTGTATTAGTGTGGAAAAAACACTTTTCGCACTTGTGTTAGTGTTGAAAAACCACTTTTGCACTTGTATTAGTGTGGAAAAAACACTTTTCGCACTTGTGTTAGTGTTGAAAAACCACTTTTCGCACTTGTGTTAGTGTTGAAAAACCAGTTTTCGCACTTGTGTTGGTGCAGGAAACCACTTTTGCACTTGTATTAGTGTGGAAAAACCACTTTTCGCACTTGTGTTAGTGTTGAAAAACCACTTTTTGCACTTGTGTTAGTGTTGAAAAACCACTTTTCGCACTTGTGTTGGTGCAGGAAACCACTTTTGCACTTGTATTAGTGTGGAAAAACCACTTTTCGCACTTGTGTTAGTGTTGAAAAACCACTTTTCGCACTTGTGTTGGTGTTGAAAAACCACTTTTCGCACTTGTGTTAGTGTTGAAAAACCACTTTTCGCACTTGTGTTGGTGCAGGAAACCACTTTTGCACTTGTATTAGTGTGGAAAAAACACTTTTCGCACTTGTGTTAGTGTTGAAAAACCACTTTTCGCACTTGTGTTAGTGTTGAAAAACCACTTTTCGCACTTGTGTTAGTGTTGAAAAACCACTTTTCGCACTTGTGTTGGTGCAGGAAACCAGTTTTGCACTTGTATTAGTGTGGAAAAAACACTTTTTGCACTTGTGATAGTGTTGAAAAACCACTTTTCGCACTTGTGTTAGTGTTGAAAAACCACTTTTCGCACTTGTGTTGGTGCAGGAAACCACTTTTGCACTTGTATTAGTGTGGAAAAAACACTTTTTGCACTTGTGTTAGTGTTGAAAAACCACTTTTTGCACTTGTGTTAGTGTTGAAAAACCACTTTTCACACTTGTGTTAGTGTTGAAAAACCACTTTTCGCACTTGTGTTGGTGTTGAAAAAACACTTTTTGCACTTGTGTTGGTGTTGAAAAAACACTTTTTGCACTTGTGTTGGTGCAGGAAACCACTTTTGCACTTGTATTAGTGTGGAAAAAACACTTTTCGCACTTGTGTTAGTGTTGAGAAACCACTTTTCGCACTTGTGTTAGTGTTGAAAAACCTCTTTTCGCACTTGTGTTAGTGTTGAAAAACCACTTTTCGCACTTGTGTTGGTGCAGGAAACCACTTTTGCACTTGTATTAGTGTGGAAAAAACACTTTTTGCACTTGTGATAGTGTTGAAAAACCACTTTTCGCACTTGTGTTAGTGTTGAAAAACCACTTTTCGCACTTGTGTTGGTGCAGGAAACCACTTTTGCACTTGTATTAGTGTGGAAAAAACACTTTTTGCACTTGTGTTAGTGTTGAAAAACCACTTTTTGCACTTGTGTTAGTGTTGAAAAACCACTTTTCACACTTGTGTTAGTGTTGAAAAACCACTTTTCGCACTTGTGTTGGTGTTGAAAAAACACTTTTTGCACTTGTGTTGGTGCAGGAAACCACTTTTGCACTTGTATTAGTGTGGAAAAAACACTTTTCGCACTTGTGTTAGTGTTGAGAAACCACTTTTCGCACTTGTGTTAGTGTTGAAAAACCACTTTTCGCACTTGTGTTAGTGTTGAAAAACCACTTTTCGCACTTGTGTTGGTGCAGGAAACCACTTTTGCACTTGTATTAGTGTGGAAAAAACACTTTTTGCACTTGTGATATTGTTGAAAAACCACTTTTCGCACTTGTGTTAGTGTTGAAAAACCACTTTTCGCACTTGTGTTGGTGCAGGAAACCACTTTTGCACTTGTATTAGTGTGGAAAAAACACTTTTTGCACTTGTGTTAGTGTTGAAAAACCACTTTTCGCACTTGTATTGGTGTGGAAAAACCACTTTTCGCACTTGTGTTAGTGTTGAAAAACCACTTTTCGCACTTGTGTTAGTGTTGAAAAACCACTTTTCGCACTTGTGTTAGTGTTGAAAAACCACTTTTCGCACTTGTGTTGGTGCAGGAAACCACTTTTGCACTTGTATTAGTGTGGAAAAAACACTTTTTGCACTTGTGATAGTGTTGAAAAACCACTTTTCGCACTTGTGTTAGTGTTGAAAAACCACTTTTCGCACTTGTGTTGGTGCAGGAAACCACTTTTGCACTTGTACTAGTGTGGAAAAACCACTTTTCGCACTTGTGTTTTGGTGCAGGAAACCACTTTTGCACTTGTATTCGTGTGGAAAAAACACTTTTCGCACTTGTGTTAGTGTTGAAAAACCACTTTTCGCACTTGTGTTAGTGTTGAAAAACCACTTTTGGCAATTGTGTTAGTGTTGAAAAAACAGTTTTCGCACTTGTGTTGGTGCAGGAAACCACTTTTGCACTTGTATTAGTGTGGAAAAACCACTTTTCACACTTGTGTTAGTGTTGAAAAACCACTTTTCGCACTTGTGTTAGTGTTGAAAAACCACTTTTCGCACTTGTGTTGGTGCAGGAAACCACTATTGCACTTGTATTAGTGTGGAAAAACCACTTTTCGCACTTGTGTTAGTGTTGAAAAACCACTTTTCGCACTTGTGTTGGTGCAGGAAACCACTTTTGCACTTGTATTAGTGTGGAAAAAACACTTTTCGCACTTGTGTTAGTGTTGAAAAAACACTTTTCGCACTTGTGTTAGTGTTGAAAAACCACTTTTCGCACTTGTGTTAGTGTTGAAAAACCACTTTTCGCACTTGTGTTGGTGCAGGAAACCACTTTTGCACTTGTATTAGTGTGGAAAAAACACTTTTTGCACTTGTGATAGTGTTGAAAAACCACTTTTCGCACTTGTGTTAGTCTTGAAAAACCACTTTTCGCACTTGTGTTAGTGTTGAAAAACCACTTTTCGCACTTGTGTTGGTGCAGGAAATCACTTTTGCACTTGTATTAGTGTGGAAAAAACACTTTTTGCACTTGTGTTAGTGTTGAAAAACCACTTTTTGCACTTGTGTTAGTGTTGAAAAACCACTTTTCGCACTTGTGTTGGTGCAGGAAACCACTTTTGCACTTGTATTAGTGTGGAAAAACCACTTTTCGCACTTGTGTTAGTGTTGAAAAACCACTTTTCGCACTTGTGTTAGTGTTGAAAAACCACTTTTGGCAATTGTGTTAGTGTTGAAAAAACAGTTTTCGCACTTGTGTTGGTGCAGGAAACCACTTTTGCACTTGTATTAGTGTGGAAAAAACACTTTTCGCACTTGTGTTATTGTTGAAAAACCACTTTTCGCACTTGTGTTGGTGCAGGAAACCACTTTTGCACTTGTATTAGTGTGGAAAAAACACTTTTTGCACTTGTGATAGTGTTGAAAAACCACTTTTCGCACTTGTGTTAGTGTTGAAAAACCACTTTTCGCACTTGTGTTGGTGCAGGAAACCACTTTTGCACTTGTACTAGTGTGGAAAAACCACTTTTCGCACTTGTGTTAGTGTTGAAAAACCACTTTTCGCACTTGCGTTAGTGTTGAAAAACCACTTTTCGCACTTGTGTTAGTGTTGAAAAACCATTTTTCGCACTTGTGTTTTGGTGCAGGAAACCACTTTTGCACTTGTATTAGTGTGGAAAAAACACTTTTCGCACTTGTGTTAGTGTTGAAAAACCACTTTTGCACTTGTATTAGTGTGGAAAAAACACTTTTCGCACTTGTGTTAGTGTTGAAAAACCACTTTTCGCACTTGTGTTAGTGTTGAAAAACCAGTTTTCGCACTTGTGTTGGTGCAGGAAACCACTTTTGCACTTGTATTAGTGTGGAAAAACCACTTTTCGCACTTGTGTTAGTGTTGAAAAACCACTTTTTGCACTTGTGTTAGTGTTGAAAAACCACTTTTCGCACTTGTGTTCGTGCAGGAAACCACTTTTGCACTTGTATTAGTGTGGAAAAACCACTTTTCGCACTTGTGTTAGTGTTGAAAAACCACTTTTCGCACTTGTGTTGGTGTTGAAAAACCACTTTTCGCACTTGTGTTAGTGTTGAAAAACCACTTTTCGCACTTGTGTTGGTGCAGGAAACCACTTTTGCACTTGTATTAGTGTGGAAAAAACACTTTTCGCACTTGTGTTAGTGTTGAAAAACCACTTTTCGCACTTGTGTTAGCGTTGAAAAACCACTTTTCGCACTTGTGTTAGTGTTGAAAAACCACTTTTCGCACTTGTGTTGGTGCAGGAAACCACTTTTGCACTTGTATTAGTGTGGAAAAAACACTTTTTGCACTTGTGATAGTGTTGAAAAACCACTTTTCGCACTTGTGTTAGTGTTGAAAAACCACTTTTCGCACTTGTGTTGGTGCAGGAAACCACTTTTGCACTTGTACTAGTGTGGAAAAACCACTTTTCGCACTTGTGTTAGTGTTGAAAAACCACTTTTCGCTCTTGTGTTAGTGTTGAAAAACCATTTTTCGCACTTGTGTTTTGGTGCAGGAAACCACTTTTGCACTTGTATTAGTGTGGAAAAAACACTTTTCGCACTTGTGTTAGTGTTGAAAAACCACTTTTGCACTTGTATTAGTGTGGAAAAAACACTTTTCGCACTTGTGTTAGTGTTGAAAAACCACTTTTCGCACTTGTGTTAGTGTTGAAAAACCAGTTTTCGCACTTGTGTTGGTGCAGGAAACCACTTTTGCACTTGTATTAGTGTGGAAAAACCACTTTTCGCACTTGTGTTAGTGTTGAAAAACCACTTTTTGCACTTGTGTTAGTGTTGAAAAACCACTTTTCGCACTTGTGTTGGTGCAGGAAACCACTTTTGCACTTGTATTAGTGTGGAAAAACCACTTTTCGCACTTGTGTTAGTGTTGAAAAACCACTTTTCGCACTTGTGTTGGTGTTGAAAAACCACTTTTCGCACTTGTGTTAGTGTTGAAAAACCACTTTTCGCACTTGTGTTGGTGCAGGAAACCACTTTTGCACTTGTATTAGTGTGGAAAAAACACTTTTCGCACTTGTGTTAGTGTTGAAAAACCACTTTTCGCACTTGTGTTAGTGTTGAAAAACCACTTTTCGCACTTGTGTTAGTGTTGAAAAACCACTTTTCGCACTTGTGTTGGTGCAGGAAACCAGTTTTGCACTTGTATTAGTGTGGAAAAAACACTTTTTGCACTTGTGATAGTGTTGAAAAACCACTTTTCGCACTTGTGTTAGTGTTGAAAAACCACTTTTCGCACTTGTGTTGGTGCAGGAAACCACTTTTGCACTTGTATTAGTGTGGAAAAAACACTTTTTGCACTTGTGTTAGTGTTGAAAAACCACTTTTTGCACTTGTGTTAGTGTTGAAAAACCACTTTTCACACTTGTGTTAGTGTTGAAAAACCACTTTTCGCACTTGTGTTGGTGTTGAAAAAACACTTTTTGCACTTGTGTTGGTGTTGAAAAAACACTTTTTGCACTTGTGTTGGTGCAGGAAACCACTTTTGCACTTGTATTAGTGTGGAAAAAACACTTTTCGCACTTGTGTTAGTGTTGAGAAACCACTTTTCGCACTTGTGTTAGTGTTGAAAAACCTCTTTTCGCACTTGTGTTAGTGTTGAAAAACCACTTTTCGCACTTGTGTTGGTGCAGGAAACCACTTTTGCACTTGTATTAGTGTGGAAAAAACACTTTTTGCACTTGTGATAGTGTTGAAAAACCACTTTTCGCACTTGTGTTAGTGTTGAAAAACCACTTTTCGCACTTGTGTTGGTGCAGGAAACCACTTTTGCACTTGTATTAGTGTGGAAAAAACACTTTTTGCACTTGTGTTAGTGTTGAAAAACCACTTTTTGCACTTGTGTTAGTGTTGAAAAACCACTTTTCACACTTGTGTTAGTGTTGAAAAACCACTTTTCGCACTTGTGTTGGTGTTGAAAAAACACTTTTTGCACTTGTGTTGGTGCAGGAAACCACTTTTGCACTTGTATTAGTGTGGAAAAAACACTTTTCGCACTTGTGTTAGTGTTGAGAAACCACTTTTCGCACTTGTGTTAGTGTTGAAAAACCACTTTTCGCACTTGTGTTAGTGTTGAAAAACCACTTTTCGCACTTGTGTTGGTGCAGGAAACCACTTTTGCACTTGTATTAGTGTGGAAAAAACACTTTTTGCACTTGTGATATTGTTGAAAAACCACTTTTCGCACTTGTGTTAGTGTTGAAAAACCACTTTTCGCACTTGTGTTGGTGCAGGAAACCACTTTTGCACTTGTATTAGTGTGGAAAAAACACTTTTTGCACTTGTGTTAGTGTTGAAAAACCACTTTTCGCACTTGTATTGGTGTGGAAAAACCACTTTTCGCACTTGTGTTAGTGTTGAAAAACCACTTTTCGCACTTGTGTTAGTGTTGAAAAACCACTTTTCGCACTTGTGTTAGTGTTGAAAAACCACTTTTCGCACTTGTGTTGGTGCAGGAAACCACTTTTGCACTTGTATTAGTGTGGAAAAAACACTTTTTGCACTTGTGATAGTGTTGAAAAACCACTTTTCGCACTTGTGTTAGTGTTGAAAAACCACTTTTCGCACTTGTGTTGGTGCAGGAAACCACTTTTGCACTTGTACTAGTGTGGAAAAACCACTTTTCGCACTTGTGTTTTGGTGCAGGAAACCACTTTTGCACTTGTATTCGTGTGGAAAAAACACTTTTCGCACTTGTGTTAGTGTTGAAAAACCACTTTTCGCACTTGTGTTAGTGTTGAAAAACCACTTTTGGCAATTGTGTTAGTGTTGAAAAAACAGTTTTCGCACTTGTGTTGGTGCAGGAAACCACTTTTGCACTTGTATTAGTGTGGAAAAACCACTTTTCACACTTGTGTTAGTGTTGAAAAACCACTTTTCGCACTTGTGTTAGTGTTGAAAAACCACTTTTCGCACTTGTGTTGGTGCAGGAAACCACTATTGCACTTGTATTAGTGTGGAAAAACCACTTTTCGCACTTGTGTTAGTGTTGAAAAACCACTTTTCGCACTTGTGTTGGTGCAGGAAACCACTTTTGCACTTGTATTAGTGTGGAAAAAACACTTTTCGCACTTGTGTTAGTGTTGAAAAAACACTTTTCGCACTTGTGTTAGTGTTGAAAAACCACTTTTCGCACTTGTGTTAGTGTTGAAAAACCACTTTTCGCACTTGTGTTGGTGCAGGAAACCACTTTTGCACTTGTATTAGTGTGGAAAAAACACTTTTTGCACTTGTGATAGTGTTGAAAAACCACTTTTCGCACTTGTGTTAGTCTTGAAAAACCACTTTTCGCACTTGTGTTAGTGTTGAAAAACCACTTTTCGCACTTGTGTTGGTGCAGGAAATCACTTTTGCACTTGTATTAGTGTGGAAAAAACACTTTTTGCACTTGTGTTAGTGTTGAAAAACCACTTTTTGCACTTGTGTTAGTGTTGAAAAACCACTTTTCGCACTTGTGTTGGTGCAGGAAACCACTTTTGCACTTGTATTAGTGTGGAAAAACCACTTTTCGCACTTGTGTTAGTGTTGAAAAACCACTTTTCGCACTTGTGTTAGTGTTGAAAAACCACTTTTGGCAATTGTGTTAGTGTTGAAAAAACAGTTTTCGCACTTGTGTTGGTGCAGGAAACCACTTTTGCACTTGTATTAGTGTGGAAAAAACACTTTTTGCACTTGTGATAGTGTTGAAAAACCACTTTTCGCACTTGTGTTAGTGTTGAAAAACCACTTTTCGCACTTGTGTTGGTGCAGGAAACCACTTTTGCACTTGTACTAGTGTGGAAAAACCACTTTTCGCACTTGTGTTAGTGTTGAAAAACCACTTTTCGCTCTTGTGTTAGTGTTGAAAAACCATTTTTCGCACTTGTGTTTTGGTGCAGGAAACCACTTTTGCACTTGTATTAGTGTGGAAAAAACACTTTTCGCACTTGTGTTAGTGTTGAAAAACCACTTTTGCACTTGTATTAGTGTGGAAAAAACACTTTTCGCACTTGTGTTAGTGTTGAAAAACCACTTTTCGCACTTGTGTTAGTGTTGAAAAACCAGTTTTCGCACTTGTGTTGGTGCAGGAAACCACTTTTGCACTTGTATTAGTGTGGAAAAACCACTTTTCGCACTTGTGTTAGTGTTGAAAAACCACTTTTTGCACTTGTGTTAGTGTTGAAAAACCACTTTTCGCACTTGTGTTGGTGCAGGAAACCACTTTTGCACTTGTATTAGTGTGGAAAAACCACTTTTCGCACTTGTGTTAGTGTTGAAAAACCACTTTTCGCACTTGTGTTGGTGTTGAAAAACCACTTTTCGCACTTGTGTTAGTGTTGAAAAACCACTTTTCGCACTTGTGTTGGTGCAGGAAACCACTTTTGCACTTGTATTAGTGTGGAAAAAGCACTTTTCGCACTTGTGTTAGTGTTGAAAAACCACTTTTTGCACTTGTGTTAGTGTTGAAAAACCACTTTTTGCACTTGTGTTAGTGTTGAAAAACCACTTTTCACACTTGTGTTAGTGTTGAAAAACCACTTTTCGCACTTGTGTTGGTGTTGAAAAAACACTTTTTGCACTTGTGTTGGTGTTGAAAAAACACTTTTTGCACTTGTGTTGGTGCAGGAAACCACTTTTGCACTTGTATTAGTGTGGAAAAAACACTTTTCGCACTTGTGTTAGTGTTGAGAAACCACTTTTCGCACTTGTGTTAGTGTTGAAAAACCTCTTTTCGCACTTGTGTTAGTGTTGAAAAACCACTTTTCGCACTTGTGTTGGTGCAGGAAACCACTTTTGCACTTGTATTAGTGTGGAAAAAACACTTTTTGCACTTGTGATAGTGTTGAAAAACCACTTTTCGCACTTGTGTTAGTGTTGAAAAACCACTTTTCGCACTTGTGTTGGTGCAGGAAACCACTTTTGCACTTGTATTAGTGTGGAAAAAACACTTTTTGCACTTGTGTTAGTGTTGAAAAACCACTTTTTGCACTTGTGTTAGTGTTGAAAAACCACTTTTCACACTTGTGTTAGTGTTGAAAAACCACTTTTCGCACTTGTGTTGGTGTTGAAAAAACACTTTTTGCACTTGTGTTGGTGCAGGAAACCACTTTTGCACTTGTATTAGTGTGGAAAAAACACTTTTCGCACTTGTGTTAGTGTTGAGAAACCACTTTTCGCACTTGTGTTAGTGTTGAAAAACCACTTTTCGCACTTGTGTTAGTGTTGAAAAACCACTTTTCGCACTTGTGTTGGTGCAGGAAACCACTTTTGCACTTGTATTAGTGTGGAAAAAACACTTTTTGCACTTGTGATATTGTTGAAAAACCACTTTTCGCACTTGTGTTAGTGTTGAAAAACCACTTTTCGCACTTGTGTTGGTGCAGGAAACCACTTTTGCACTTGTATTAGTGTGGAAAAAACACTTTTTGCACTTGTGTTAGTGTTGAAAAACCACTTTTCGCACTTGTATTGGTGTGGAAAAACCACTTTTCGCACTTGTGTTAGTGTTGAAAAACCACTTTTCGCATTTGTGTTAGTGTTGAAAAACCACTTTTCGCACTTGTGTTAGTGTTGAAAAACCACCTTTCGCACTTGTGTTGGTGCAGGAAACCACTTTTGCACTTGTATTAGTGTGGAAAAAACACTTTTTGCACTTGTGATAGTGTTGAAAAACCACTTTTCGCACTTGTGTTAGTGTTGAAAAACCACTTTTCGCACTTGTGTTGGTGCAGGAAACCACTTTTGCACTTGTACTAGTGTGGAAAAACCACTTTTCGCACTTGTGTTTTGGTGCAGGAAACCACTTTTGCACTTGTATTCGTGTGGAAAAAACACTTTTCGCACTTGTGTTAGTGTTGAAAAACCACTTTTCGCACTTGTGTTAGTGTTGAAAAACCACTTTTGGCAATTGTGTTAGTGTTGAAAAAACAGTTTTCGCACTTGTGTTGGTGCAGGAAACCACTTTTGCACTTGTATTAGTGTGGAAAAACCACTTTTCACACTTGTGTTAGTGTTGAAAAACCACTTTTCGCACTTGTGTTAGTGTTGAAAAACCACTTTTCGCACTTGTGTTGGTGCAGGAAACCACTATTGCACTTGTATTAGTGTGGAAAAACCACTTTTCGCACTTGTGTTAGTGTTGAAAAACCACTTTTCGCACTTGTGTTGGTGCAGGAAACCACTTTTGCACTTGTATTAGTGTGGAAAAAACACTTTTCGCACTTGTGTTAGTGTTGAAAAAACACTTTTCGCACTTGTGTTAGTGTTGAAAAACCACTTTTCGCACTTGTGTTAGTGTTGAAAAACCACTTTTCGCACTTGTGTTGGTGCAGGAAACCACTTTTGCACTTGTATTAGTGTGGAAAAAACACTTTTTGCACTTGTGATAGTGTTGAAAAACCACTTTTCGCACTTGTGTTAGTCTTGAAAAACCACTTTTCGCACTTGTGTTAGTGTTGAAAAACCACTTTTCGCACTTGTGTTGGTGCAGGAAATCACTTTTGCACTTGTATTAGTGTGGAAAAAACACTTTTTGCACTTGTGTTAGTGTTGAAAAACCACTTTTTGCACTTGTGTTAGTGTTGAAAAACCACTTTTCGCACTTGTGTTGGTGCAGGAAACCACTTTTGCACTTGTATTAGTGTGGAAAAACCACTTTTCGCACTTGTGTTAGTGTTGAAAAACCACTTTTCGCACTTGTGTTAGTGTTGAAAAACCACTTTTGGCAATTGTGTTAGTGTTGAAAAAACAGTTTTCGCACTTGTGTTGGTGCAGGAAACCACTTTTGCACTTGTATTAGTGTGGAAAAAACACTTTTCGCACTTGTGTTATTGTTGAAAAACCACTTTTCGCACTTGTGTTGGTGCAGGAAACCACTTTTGCACTTGTATTAGTGTGGAAAAAACACTTTTCGCACTTGTGTTAGTGTTGAAAAACCACTTTTCGCACTTGTGTTAGTGTTGAAAAACCACTTTTCGCACTTGTGTTAGTGTTGAAAAACCACTTTTCGCACTTGTGTTGGTGCAGGAAACCACTTTTGCACTTGTATTAGTGTGGAAAAAACACTTTTTGCACTTGTGATAGTGTTGAAAAACCACTTTTCGCACTTGTGTTAGTGTTGAAAAACCACTTTTCGCACTTGTGTTAGTGTTGATAAACCACTTTTCGCACTGTGTTGGTGCAGGAAACCACTTTTGCACTTGTATTAGTGTGGAAAAAACACTTTTTGCACTTGTGATAGTGTTGAAAAACCACTTTTCGCACTTGTGTTAGTGCTGAAAAACCACTTTTCGCACTTGTGTTAGTGTTGAAAAACCACTTTTCGCACTTGTGTTAGTATTGAAAAACCACTTTTCGCACTTGTGTTGGTGCAGGAAACCACTTTTGCACTTGTATTAGTGTGGAAAAACCACTTTTCGCACTTGTGTTAGTGTTGAAAAACCACTTTTCGCACTTGTGTTAGTGTTGAAAAACCACTTTTCGCACTTGTGTTAGTGCTGAAAAACCACTTTACGCACTTGTGTTAGTGTTGAAAAACCACTTTTCTCACTTGTGTTGGTGCAGGAAACCACTTTTGCACTTGTATTAATGTGGAAAAAACGCTTTTTGCACTTGTGTTAGTGTTGAAAAACCACTTTTTGCACTTGTGTTAGTGTTGAAAAACCACTTTTCACACTTGTGTTAGTGTTGAAAAACCACTTTTCGCACTTGTGTTGGTGTTGAAAAAACACTTTTTGCACTTGTGTTGGTGCAGGAAACCACTTTTGCACTTGTCTTCGTGTGGAAAAAACACTTTTCGCACTTGTGTTAGTGTTGAAAAACCACTTTTCGCACTTGTGTTAGTGTTGAAAAACCACTTTTCGCACTTGTGTTAGTGTTGAAAAACCACTTTTCGCACTTGTGTTGGTGCAGGAAACCACTTTTGCACTTGTATTAGTGTGGAAAAAACACTTTTTGCACTTGTGATATTGTTGAAAACCCACTTTTCGCACTTGTGTTAGTGTTGAAAAACCACTTTTCGCACTTGTGTTGGTGCAGGAAACCACTTTTGCACTTGTATTAGTGTGGAAAAAACACTTTTTGCACTTGTGATATTGTTGAAAACCCACTTTTCGCACTTGTGTTGGTATTGAAAAAACACTTTTTGCACTTGTGTTGGTGCAGGAAACCACTTTTGCACTTGTATTAGTTTGGAAAAAACACTTTTCGCACTTGTGTTAGTGTTGAGAAACCACTTTTCGCACTTGTGTTAGTGTTGAAAAACCTCTTTTCGCACTTGTGTTAGTGTTGAAAAACCACTTTTCGCACTTGTGTTGGTGCAGGAAACCACTTTTGCACTTGTATTAGTGTGGAAAAAACACTTTTTGCACTTGTGATAGTGTTGAAAAACCACTTTTCGCACTTGTGTTAGTGTTGAAAAACCACTTTTCGCACTTGTGTTGGTGCAGGAAACCACTTTTGCACTTGTATTAGTGTGGAAAAAACACTTTTTGCACTTGTGTTAGTGTTGAAAAACCACTTTTTGCACTTGTGGTAGTGTTGAAAAACCACTTTTCACACTTGTGTTAGTGTTGAAAAACCACTTTTCGCACTTGTGTTGGTGTTGAAAAAACACTTTTTGCACTTGTGTTGGTGCAGGAAACCACTTTTGCACTTGTATTAGTGTGGAAAAAACACTTTTCGCACTTGTGTTAGTGTTGAGAAACCACTTTTCGCACTTGTGTTAGTGTTGAAAAACCACTTTTCGCACTTGTGTTAGTGTTGAAAAACCACTTTTCGCACTTGTGTTGGTGCAGGAAACCACTTTTGCACTTGTATTAGTGTGGAAAAAACACTTTTTGCACTTGTGTTAGTGTTGAAAAACCACTTTTCGCACTTGTATTGGTGTGGAAAAACCACTTTTCGCACTTGTGTTAGTGTTGAAAAACCACTTTTCGCACTTGTGTTAGTGTTGAAAAACCACTTTTCGCACTTGTGTTAGTGTTGAAAAACCACTTTTCGCACTTGTGTTGGTGCAGGAAACCACTTTTGCACTTGTATTAGTGTGGAAAAAACACTTTTTGCACTTGTGATAGTGTTGAAAAACCACTTTTCGCACTTGTGTTAGTGTTGAAAAACCACTTTTCGCACTTGTGTTGGTGCAGGAAACCACTTTTGCACTTGTACTAGTGTGGAAAAACCACTTTTCGCACTTGTGTTTTGGTGCAGGAAACCACTTTTGCACTTGTATTCGTGTGGAAAAAACACTTTTCGCACTTGTGTTAGTGTTGAAAAACCACTTTTCGCACTTGTGTTAGTGTTGAAAAACCACTTTTGGCAATTGTGTTAGTGTTGAAAAAACAGTTTTCGCACTTGTGTTGGTGCAGGAAACCACTTTTGCACTTGTATTAGTGTGGAAAAACCACTTTTCACACTTGTGTTAGTGTTGAAAAACCACTTTTCGCACTTGTGTTAGTGTTGAAAAACCACTTTTCGCACTTGTGTTGGTGCAGGAAACCACTTTTGCACTTGTATTAGTGTGGAAAAACCACTTTTCGCACTTGTGTTAGTGTTGAAAAACCACTTTTCGCACTTGTGTTGGTGCAGGAAACCACTTTTGCACTTGTATTAGTGTGGAAAAAACACTTTTCGCACTTGTGTTAGTGTTGAAAAACCACTTTTCGCACTTGTGTTAGTGTTGAAAAACCACTTTTCGCACTTGTGTTAGTGTTGAAAAACCACTTTTCGCACTTGTGTTGGTGCAGGAAACCACTTTTGCACTTGTATTAGTGTGGAAAAAACACTTTTTGCACTTGTGATAGTGTTGAAAAACCACTTTTCGCACTTGTGTTAGTCTTGAAAAACCACTTTTCGCACTTGTGTTAGTGTTGAAAAACCACTTTTCGCACTTGTGTTGGTGCAGGAAATCACTTTTGCACTTGTATTAGTGTGGAAAAAACACTTTTTGCACTTGTGTTAGTGTTGAAAAACCACTTTTTGCACTTGTGTTAGTGTTGAAAAACCACTTTTCGCACTTGTGTTGGTGCAGGAAACCACTTTTGCACTTGTATTAGTGTGGAAAAACCACTTTTCGCACTTGTGTTAGTGTTGAAAAACCACTTTTCGCACGTGTGTTAGTGTTGAAAAACCACTTTTCGCACTTGTGTTAGTGTTGAAAAACCACTTTTCGCACTTGTGTTGGTGCAGGAAACCACTTTTGCACTTGTATTAGTGTGGAAAAAACACTTTTCGCACTTGTGTTATTGTTGAAAAACCACTTTTCGCACTTGTGTTGGTGCAGGAAACCACTTTTGCACTTGTATTAGTGTGGAAAAAACACTTTTCGCACTTGTGTTAGTGTTGAAAAACCACTTTTCGCACTTGTGTTAGTGTTGAAAAACCACTTTTCGCACTTGTGTTAGTGTTGAAAAACCACTTTTCGCACTTGTGTTGGTGCAGGAAACCACTTTTGCACTTGTATTAGTGTGGAAAAAACACTTTTTGCACTTGTGATAGTGTTGAAAAACCACTTTTCGCACTTGTGTTAGTGTTGAAAAACCACTTTTCGCACTTGTGTTAGTGTTGAAAAACCACTTTTCGCACTTGTGTTGGTGCAGGAAACCACTTTTGCACTTGTATTAGTGTGGAAAAAACACTTTTTGCACTTGTGATAGTGTTGAAAAACCACTTTTCGCACTTGTGTTAGTGCTGAAAAACCACTTTTCGCACTTGTGTTAGTGTTGAAAAACCACTTTTCGCACTTGTGTTAGTATTGAAAAACCACTTTTCGCACTTGTGTTGGTGCAGGAAACCACTTTTGCACTTGTATTAGTGTGGAAAAACCACTTTTCGCACTTGTGTTAGTGTTGAAAAACCACTTTTCGCACTTGTGTTAGTGTTGAAAAACCACTTTTCGCACTTGTGTTAGTGCTGAAAAACCACTTTTCGCACTTGTGTTAGTGTTGAAAAACCACTTTTCTCACTTGTGTTGGTGCAGGAAACCACTTTTGCACTTGTATTAATGTGGAAAAAACGCTTTTTGCACTTGTGTTAGTGTTGAAAAACCACTTTTTGCACTTGTGTTAGTGTTGAAAAACCACTTTTCACACTTGTGTTAGTGTTGAAAAACCACTATTCGCACTTGTGTTGGTGTTGAAAAAACACTTTTTGCACTTGTGTTGGTGCAGGAAACCACTTTTGCACTTGTCTTCGTGTGGAAAAAACACTTTTCGCACTTGTGTTAGTGTTGAAAAACCACTTTTCGCACTTGTGTTAGTGTTGAAAAACCACTTTTCGCACTTGTGTTAGTGTTGAAAAACCACTTTTCGCACTTGTGTTGGTGCAGGAAACCACTTTTGCACTTGTATTAGTGTGGAAAAAACACTTTTTGCACTTGTGATATTGTTGAAAACCCACTTTTCGCACTTGTGTTAGTGTTGAAAAACCACTTTTCGCACTTGTGTTGGTGCAGGAAACCACTTTTGCACTTGTATTAGTGTGGAAAAAACACTTTTTGCACTTGTGTTAGTGTTGAAAAACCACTTTTCGCACTTGTATTAGTGTGGAAAAACCACTTTTCGCACTTGTGTTAGTGTTGAAAAACCACTTTTCGCACTTGTGTTAGTGTTGAAAAACCACTTTTCGCACTTGTGTTAGTGTTGAAAAACCACTTTTCGCACTTGTGTTGGTGCAGGAAACCACTTTTGCACTTATATTAGTGTGGAAAAAACACTTTTTGCACTTGTGATATTGTTGAAAACCCACTTTTCGCACTTGTGTTAGTGTTGAAAAACCACTTTTGGCAATTGTGTTAGTGTTGAAAAAACAGTTTTCGCACTTGTGTTGGTGCAGGAAACCACTTTTGCACTTGTATTAGTGTGGAAAAACCACTTTTCACACTTGTGTTAGTGTTGAAAAACCACTTTTCGCACTTGTGTTAGTGTTGAAAAACCACTTTTCGCACTTGTGTTGGTGCAGGAAACCACTTTTGCACTTGTATTAGTGTGGAAAAACCACTTTTCGCACTTGTGTTAGTGTTGAAAAACCACTTTTCGCACTTGTGTTGGTGCAGGAAACCACTTTTGCACTTGTATTAGTGTGGAAAAAACACTTTTCGCACTTGTGTTAGTGTTGAAAAACCACTTTTCGCACTTGTGTTAGTGTTGAAAAACCACTTTTCGCACTTGTGTTAGTGTTGAAAAACCACTTTTCGCACTTGTGTTGGTGCAGGAAACCACTTTTGCACTTGTATTAGTGTGGAAAAAACACTTTTTGCACTTGTGATAGTGTTGAAAAACCACTTTTCGCACTTGTGTTAGTCTTGAAAAACCACTTTTCGCACTTGTGTTAGTGTTGAAAAACCACTTTTCGCACTTGTGTTGGTGCAGGAAATCACTTTTGCACTTGTATTAGTGTGGAAAAAACACTTTTTGCACTTGTGTTAGTGTTGAAAAACCACTTTTTGCACTTGTGTTAGTGTTGAAAAACCACTTTTCGCACTTGTGTTGGTGCAGGAAACCACTTTTGCACTTGTATTAGTGTGGAAAAACCACTTTTCGCACTTGTGTTAGTGTTGAAAAACCACTTTTCGCACGTGTGTTAGTGTTGAAAAACCACTTTTCGCACTTGTGTTAGTGTTGAAAAACCACTTTTCGCACTTGTGTTGGTGCAGGAAACCACTTTTGCACTTGTATTAGTGTGGAAAAAACACTTTTCGCACTTGTGTTATTGTTGAAAAACCACTTTTCGCACTTGTGTTGGTGCAGGAAACCACTTTTGCACTTGTATTAGTGTGGAAAAAACACTTTTCGCACTTGTGTTAGTGTTGAAAAACCACTTTTCGCACTTGTGTTAGTGTTGAAAAACCACTTTTCGCACTTGTGTTAGTGTTGAAAAACCACTTTTCGCACTTGTGTTGGTGCAGGAAACCACTTTTGCACTTGTATTAGTGTGGAAAAAACACTTTTTGCACTTGTGATATTGTTGAAAAACCACTTTTCGCACTTGTGTTAGTGTTGAAAAACCACTTTTCGCACTTGTGTTAGTGTTGAAAAACCACTTTTCGCACTTGTGTTGGTGCAGGAAACCACTTTTGCACTTGTATTAGTGTGGAAAAAACACTTTTTGCACTTGTGATAGTGTTGAAAAACCACTTTTCGCACTTGTGTTAGTGCTGAAAAACCACTTTTCGCACTTGTGTTAGTGTTGAAAAACCACTTTTCGCACTTGTGTTAGTATTGAAAAACCACTTTTCGCACTTGTGTTGGTGCAGGAAACCACTTTTGCACTTGTATTAGTGTGGAAAAACCACTTTTCGCACTTGTGTTAGTGTTGAAAAACCACTTTTCGCACTTGTGTTAGTGTTGAAAAACCACTTTTCGCACTTGTGTTAGTGCTGAAAAACCACTTTTCGCACTTGTGTTAGTGTTGAAAAACCACTTTTCTCACTTGTGTTGGTGCAGGAAACCACTTTTGCACTTGTATTAATGTGGAAAAAACGCTTTTTGCACTTGTGTTAGTGTTGAAAAACCACTTTTTGCACTTGTGTTAGTGTTGAAAAACCACTTTTCACACTTGTGTTAGTGTTGAAAAACCACTATTCGCACTTGTGTTGGTGTTGAAAAAACACTTTTTGCACTTGTGTTGGTGCAGGAAACCACTTTTGCACTTGTCTTCGTGTGGAAAAAACACTTTTCGCACTTGTGTTAGTGTTGAAAAACCACTTTTCGCACTTGTGTTAGTGTTGAAAAACCACTTTTCGCACTTGTGTTAGTGTTGAAAAACCACTTTTCGCACTTGTGTTGGTGCAGGAAACCACTTTTGCACTTGTATTAGTGTGGAAAAAAACACTTTTTGCACTTGTGATATTGTTGAAAACCCACTTTTCGCACTTGTGTTAGTGTTGAAAAACCACTTTTCGCACTTGTGTTGGTGCAGGAAACCACTTTTGCACTTGTATTAGTGTGGAAAAAACACTTTTTGCACTTGTGTTAGTGTTGAAAAACCACTTTTCGCACTTGTATTAGTGTGGAAAAACCACTTTTCGCACTTGTGTTAGTGTTGAAAAACCACTTTTCGCACTTGTGTTAGTGTTGAAAAACCACTTTTCGCACTTGTGTTAGTGTTGAAAAACCACTTTTCGCACTTGTGTTGGTGCAGGAAACCACTTTTGCACTTATATTAGTGTGGAAAAAACACTTTTTGCACTTGTGATATTGTTGAAAACCCACTTTTCGCACTTGTGTTAGTGTTGAAAAACCACTTTTCGCACTTGTGTTGGTGCAGGAAACCACTTTTGCACTTGTATTAGTGTGGAAAAAACACTTTTTGCACTTGTGTTAGTGTTGAAAAACCACTTTTCGCACTTGTATTAGTGTGGAAAAACCACTTTTCGCACTTGTGTTAGTGTTGAAAAACCACTTTTTGCACTTGTAATAGTGTTGAAAAACCACTTTTCGCACTTGTGTTAGTGTTGAAAAACCACTTTTCGCACTTGTGCTGGTGCAGGAAACCACTTTTGCACTTGTATTAGTGTGGAAAAAACACTTTTTGCACTTGTGATAGTGTTGAAAAACCACTTTTCGCACTTGTGTTAGTGTTGAAAAACCACTTTTCGCACTTGTTTTGGTGCAGGAAACCACTTTTGCACTTGTACTAGTGTGGAAAAACCACTTTTTGCACTTGTGTTAGTGTTGAAAAACCACTTTTCGCACTTGCGTTAGTGTTGAAAAACCACTTTTCGCACTTGTGTTAGTGTTGAAAAACCATTTTTCGCACTTGTGTTTTGGTGCAGGAAACCACTTTTGCACTTGTATTAGTGTGGAAAAAACACTTTTCGCACTTGTGTTAGTGTTGAAAAACCACTTTTGCACTTGTATTAGTGTGGAAAAAACACTTTTCGCACTTGTGTTAGTGTTGAAAAACCACTTTTCGCACTTGTGTTAGTGTTGAAAAACCAGTTTTCGCACTTGTGTTGGTGCAGGAAACCACTTTTGCACTTGTATTAGTGTGGAAAAACCACTTTTCGCACTTGTGTTAGTGTTGAAAAACCACTTTTTGCACTTGTGTTAGTGTTGAAAAACCACTTTTCGCACTTGTGTTCGTGCAGGAAACCACTTTTGCACTTGTATTAGTGTGGAAAAACCACTTTTCGCACTTGTGTTAGTGTTGAAAAACCACTTTTCGCACTTGTGTTGGTGTTGAAAAACCACTTTTCGCACTTGTGTTAGTGTTGAAAAACCACTTTTCGCACTTGTGTTGGTGCAGGAAACCACTTTTGCACTTGTATTAGTGTGGAAAAAACACTTTTCGCACTTGTGTTAGTGTTGAAAAACCACTTTTCGCACTTGTGTTAGTGTTGAAAAACCACTTTTCGCACTTGTGTTAGTGTTGAAAAACCACTTTTCGCACTTGTGTTGGTGCAGGAAACCAGTTTTGCACTTGTATTAGTGTGGAAAAAACACTTTTTGCACTTGTGATAGTGTTGAAAAACCACTTTTCGCACTTGTGTTAGTGTTGAAAAACCACTTTTCGCACTTGTGTTAGTGTTGAAAAACCACTTTTCGCACTTGTGTTGGTGCAGGAAACCACTTTTGCACTTGTATTAGTGTGGAAAAAAACACTTTTTGCACTTGTGTTAGTGTTGAAAAACCACTTTTTGCACTTGTGTTAGTGTTGAAAAACCACTTTTCACACTTGTGTTAGTGTTGAAAAACCACTTTTCGCACTTGTGTTGGTGTTGAAAAAACACGTTTTGCACTTGTGTTGGTGCAGGAAACCACTTTTGCACTTGTATTAGTGTGGAAAAAACACTTTTCGCACTTGTGTTAGTGTTGAGAAACCACTTTTCGCACTTGTGTTAGTGTTGAAAAACCACTTTTCGCACTTGTGTTAGTGTTGAAAAACCACTTTTCGCACTTGTGTTGGTGCAGGAAACCACTTTTGCACTTGTATTAGTTTGGAAAAAAACACTTTTTGCACTTGTGATATTGTTGAAAAACCACATTTCGCACTTGTGTTAGTGTTGAAAAACCACTTTTCGCACTTGTGTTGGTGCAGGAAACCACTTTTGCACTTGTATTAGTGTGGAAAAAACACTTTTTGCACTTGTGTTAGTGTTGAAAAACCACTTTTCGCACTTGTATTGGTGTGGAAAAACCACTTTTCGCACTTGTGTTAGTGTTGAAAAACCACTTTTCGCACTTGTGTTAGTGTTGAAAAACCACTTTTCGCACTTGTGTTAGTGTTGAAAAACCACTTTTCGCAGTTGTGTTGGTGCAGTAAACCACTTTTGCACTTGTATTAGTGTGGAAAAAACACTTTTTGCACTTGTGATAGTGTTGAAAAACCACTTTTCGCACTTGTGTTAGTGTTGAAAAACCACTTTTCGCACTTGTGTTGGTGCAGGAAACCACTTTTGCACTTGTACTAGTGTGGAAAAACCACTTTTCGCACTTGTGTTTTGGTGCAGGAAACCACTTTTGCACTTGTATTAGTGTGGAAAAAACACTTTTCGCACTTGTGTTAGTGTTGAAAAACCACTTTTCGCACTTGTGTTAGTGTTGAAAAACCACTTTTGGCAATTGTGTTAGTGTTGAAAAAACAGTTTTCGCACTTGTGTTGGTGCAGGAAACCACTTTTGCACTTGTATTAGTGTGGAAAAACCACTTTTCGCACTTGTGTTAGTGTTGAAAAACAACTTTTCGCACTTGTGTTAGTGTTGAAAAACCACTTTTCGCACTTGTGTTGGTGCAGGAAACCACTTTTGCACTTGTATTAGTGTGGGAAAACCACTTTTCGCACTTGTGTTAGTGTTGAAAAACCACTTTTCGCACTTGTGTTGGTGCAGGAAACCACTTTTGCACTTGTATTAGTGTGGAAAAAACACTTTTGGCACTTGTGTTAGTGTTGAAAAACCACTTTTCGCACTTGTGTTAGTGTTGAAAAACCACTTTTCGCACTTGTGTTAGTGTTGAAAAACCACTTTTCGCACTTGTGTTGGTGCAGGAAACCACTTTTGCACTTGTATTAGTGTGGAAAAAACACTTTTTGCACTTGTGATAGTGTTGAAAAACCACTTTTCGCACTTGTGTTAGTCTTGAAAAACCACTTTTCGCACTTGTGTTAGTGTTGAAAAACCACTTTTCGCACTTGTGTTGGTGCAGGAAACCACTTTTGCACTTGTATTAGTGTGGAAAAAACACTTTTTGCACTTGTGTTAGTGTTGAAAAACCACTTTTTGCACTTGTGTTAGTGTTGAAAAACCACTTTTCGCACTTGTGTTGGTGCAGGAAACCACTTTTGCACTTGTATTAGTGTGGCAAAACCACTTTTCGCACTTGTGTTAGTGTTGAAAAACCACTTTTCGCACTTGTGTTAGTGTTGAAAAACCACTTTTCGCACTTGTGTTAGTGTTGAAAAACCACTTTTCGCACTTGTGTTGGTGCAGGAAACCACTTTTGCACTTGTATTAGTGTGGAAAAAACACTTTTCGCACTTGTGTTATTGTTGAAAAACCACTTTTCGCACTTGTGTTGGTGCAGGAAACCACTTTTGCACTTGTATTAGTGTGGAAAAAACACTTTTCGCACTTGTGTTAGTGTTGAAAAACCACTTTTCGCACTTGTGTTAGTGTTGAAAAACCACTTTTCGCACTTGTGTTAGTGTTGAAAAACCACTTTTCGCACTTGTGTTGGTGCAGGAAACCACTTTTGCACTTGTATTAGTGTGGAAAAAACACTTTTTGCACTTGTGATAGTGTTGAAAAACCACTTTTCGCACTTGTGTTAGTGTTGAAAACCCACTTTTCGCACTTGTGTTAGTGTTGAAAAACCACTTTTCGCACTTGTATTGGTGCAGGAAACCACTTTTGCACTTGTATTAGTGTGGAAAAAACACTTTTTGCACTTGTGATAGTGTTGAAAAACCACTTTTCGCACTTGTGTTAGTGCTGAAAAACCACTTTTCGCACTTGTGTTAGTGTTGAAAAACCACTTTTCGCACTTGTGTTGGTGCAGGAAACCACTTTTGCACTTGTATTAATGTGGAAAAAACACTTTTTGCACTTGTGTTAGTGTTGAAAAACCACTTTTTGCACTTGTGTTAGTGTTGAAAAACCACTTTTCACACTTGTGTTAGTGTTGAAAAACCACTTTTCGCACTTGTGTTGGTGTTGAAAAAACACTTTTTGCACTTGTGTTGGTGCAGGAAACCACTTTTGCACTTGTATTAGTGTGGAAAAAACACTTTTCGCACTTGTGTTAGTGTTGAAAAACCACTTTTCGCACTTGTGTTAGTGTTGAAAAACCACTTTTCGCACTTGTGTTAGTGTTGAAAAACCACTTTTCGCACTTGTGTTGGTGCAGGAAACCACTTTTGCACTTGTATTAGTGTGGAAAAAACACTTATTGCACTTGTGATATTGTTGAAAACCCACTTTTCGCACTTGTGTTAGTGTTGAAAAACCACTTTTCGCACTTGTGTTGGTGCAGGAAACCACTTTTGCACTTGTATTAGTGTGGAAAAAACACTTTTTGCACTTGTGTTAGTGTTGAAAAACCACTTTTCGCACTTGTATTAGTGTGGAAAAACCACTTTTCCCACTTGTGTTAGTGTTGAAAAACCACTTTTCGCACTTGTGTTAGTGTTGAAAAACCACTTTTCGCACTTGTGTTAGTGTTGAAAAACCACTTTTCGCACTTGTGTTGGTGCAGGAAACCACTTTTGCACATGTATTAGTGTGGAAAAAACACTTTTTGCACTTGTGATAGTGTTGAAAAACCACTTTTTGCACTTGTGTTAGTGTTGAAAAACCACTTTTCGCACTTGTGTTGGTGCAGGAAACCACTTTTGCACTTGTACTAGTGTGGAAAAACCACTTTTCGCACTTGTGTTAGTGTTGAAAAACCACTTTTCGCACTTGTGTTAGTGTTGAAAAACCACTTTTCGCACTTGTGTTAGTGTTGAAAAACCATTTTTCGCACTTGTGTTTTGGTGCAGGAAACCAATTTTGCACTTGTATTAGTGTGGAAAAAACACTTTTCGCACTTGTGTTAGTGTTGAAAAACCACTTTTGCACTTGTATTAGTGTGGAAAAAACACTTTTCGCACTTGTGTTAGTGTTGAAAAACCACTTTTCGCACTTGTGTTAGTGTTGAAAAACCAGTTTTCGCACTTGTGTTGGTGCAGGAAACCACTTTTGCACTTGTATTAGTGTGGAAAAACCACTTTTCGCACTTGTGTTAGTGTTGAAAAACCACTTTTTGCACTTGTGTTAGTGTTGAAAAACCACTTTTCGCACTTGTGTTGGTGCAGGAAACCACTTTTGCACTTGTATTAGTGTGGAAAAACCACTTTTCGCACTTGTGTTAGTGTTGAAAAACCACTTTTCGCACATGTGTTGGTGTTGAAAAACCACTTTTCGCACTTGTGTTAGTGTTGAAAAACCACTTTTCGCACTTGTGTTGGTGCAGGAAACCACTTTTGCACTTGTATTAGTGTGGAAAAAACACTTTTCGCACTTGTGTTAGTGTTGAAAAACCACTTTTCGCACTTGTGTTGGTGCAGGAAACCACTTTTGCACTTGTATTAGTGTGGAAAAAACACTTTTCGCACTTGTGTTAGTGTTGAAAAACCACTTTTCGCACTTGTGTTAGTGTTGAAAAACCACTTTTCGCACTTGTGTTAGTGTTGAAAAACCACTTTTCGCACTTGTGTTGGTGCAGGAAACCACTTTTGCACTTGTATTAGTGTGGAAAAAACACTTTTTGCACTTGTGATAGTGTTGAAAAACCACTTTTCGCACTTGTGTTAGTCTTGAAAAACCACTTTTCGCACTTGTGTTAGTGTTGAAAAACCACTTTTCGCACTTGTGTTGGTGCAGGAAACCACTTTTGCACTTGTATTAGTGTGGAAAAAACACTTTTTGCACTTGTGTTAGTGTTGAAAAACCACTTTTTGCACTTGTGTTAGTGTTGAAAAACCACTTTTCGCACTTGTGTTGGTGCAGGAAACCACTTTTGCACTTGTATTAGTGTGGAAAAACCACTTTTCGCACTTGTGTTAGTGTTGAAAAACCACTTTTCGCACGTGTGTTAGTGTTGAAAAACCACTTTTCGCACTTGTGTTAGTGTTGAAAAACCACTTTTCGCACTTGTGTTGGTGCAGGAAACCACTTTTGCACTTGTATTAGTGTGGAAAAAACACTTTTCGCACTTGTGTTATTGTTGAAAAACCACTTTTCGCACTTGTGTTGGTGCAGGAAACCACTTTTGCACTTGTATTAGTGTGGAAAAAACACTTTTCGCACTTGTGTTAGTGTTGAAAAACCACTTTTCGCACTTGTGTTAGTGTTGAAAAACCACTTTTCGCACTTGTGTTAGTGTTGAAAAACCACTTTTCGCACTTGTGTTGGTGCAGGAAACCACTTTTGCACTTGTATTAGTGTGGAAAAAACACTTTTTGCACTTGTGATAGTGTTGAAAAACCACTTTTCGCACTTGTGTTAGTGTTGAAAAACCACTTTTCGCACTTGTGTTAGTGTTGAAAAACCACTTTTCGCACTTGTGTTGGTGCAGGAAACCACTTTTGCCCTTGTATTAGTGTGGAAAAAACACTTTTTGCACTTGTGATAGTGTTGAAAAACCACTTTTCGCACTTCTGTTAGTGCTGAAAAACCACTTTTCGCACTTGTGTTAGTGTTGAAAAACCACTTTTCGCACTTGTGTTAGTATTGAAAAACCACTTTTCGCACTTGTGTTGGTGCAGGAAACCACTTTTGCACTTGTATTAGTGTGGAAAAACCACTTTTCGCACTTGTGTTAGTGTTGAAAAACCACTTTTCGCACTTGTGTTAGTGTTGAAAAACCACTTTTCGCACTTGTGTTAGTGCTGAAAAACCACTTTTCGCACTTGTGTTAGTGTTGAAAAACCACTTTTCGCACTTGTGTTGGTGCAGGAAACCACTTTTGCACTTGTATTAATGTGGAAAAAACGCTTTTTGCACTTGTGTTAGTGTTGAAAAACCACTTTTTGCACTTGTGTTAGTGTTGAAAAACCACTATTCACACTTGTGTTAGTGTTGAAAAACCACTTTTCGCACTTGTGTTGGTGTTGAAAAAACACTTTTTGCACTTGTGTTGGTGCAGGAAACCACTTTTGCACTTGTATTAGTGTGGAAAAAACACTTTTCGCACTTGTATTAGTGTGGAAAAAACACTTTTTGCACTTGTGATATTGTTGAAAACCCACTTTTCGCACTTGTGTTAGTGTTGAAAAACCACTTTTCGCACTTGTGTTGGTGCAGGAAACCACTTTTGCACTTGTATTAGTGTGGAAAAAACACTTTTTGCACTTGTGTTAGTGTTGAAAAACCACTTTTCGCACTTGTATTAGTGTGGAAAAACCACTTTTCGCACTTGTGTTAGTGTTGAAAAACCACTTTTCGCACTTGTGTTAGTGTTGAAAAACCACTTTTCGCACTTGTGTTAGTGTTGAAAAACCACTTTTCGCACTTGTGATGGTGCAGGAAACCACTTTTGCACTTGTATTAGTGTGGAAAAAACACTTTTTGCACTTGTGATATTGTTGAAAACCCACTTTTCGCACTTGTGTTAGTGTTGAAAAACCACTTTTCGCACTTGTGTTGGTGCAGGAAACCACTTTTGCACTTGTATTAGTGTGGAAAAAACACTTTTTGCACTTGTGTTAGTGTTGAAAAACCACTTTTCGCACTTGTATTAGTGTGGAAAAACCACTTTTCGCACTTGTGTTAGTGTTGAAAAACCACTTTTTGCACTTGTGTTAGTGTTGAAAAACCACTTTTCGCACTTGTGTTAGTGTTGAAAAACCACTTTTCGCACTTGTGTTGGTGCAGGAAACCACTTTTGCACTTGTATTAGTGTGGAAAAAACACTTTTTGCACTTGTGATAGTGTTGAAAAACCACTTTTCGCACTTGTGTTAGTGTTGAAAAACCACTTTTCGCACTTGTGTTGGTGCAGGAAACCACTTTTGCACTTGTACTAGTGTGGAAAAACCACTTTTCGCACTTGTGTTAGTGTTGAAAAACCACTTTTCGCACTTGTGTTAGTGTTGAAAAACCACTTTTCGCACTTGTGTTAGTGTTGAAAAACCATTTTTCGCACTTGTGTTTTGGTGCAGGAAACCACTTTTGCACTTGTATTAGTGTGGAAAAAACACTTTTCGCACTTGTGTTAGTGTTGAAAAACCACTTTTGCACTTGTATTAGTGTGGAAAAACCACTTTTCGCACTTGTGTTAGTGTTGAAAAACCAGTTTTCGCACTTGTGTTGGTGCAGGAAACCACTTTTGCACTTGTATTAGTGTGGAAAAACCACTTTTCGTACTTGTGTTAGTGTTGAAAAACCACTTTTTGCACTTGTGTTAGTGTTGAAAAACCACTTTTCGCACTTGTGTTGGTGCAGGAAACCACTTTTGCACTTGTAATAGTGTGGAAAAACCACTTTTCGCACTTGTGTTAGTGTTGAAAAACCACTTTTCGCACTTGTGTTGGTGTTGAAAAACCACTTTTCGCACTTGTGTTAGTGTTGAAAAACCACTTTTCGCACTTGTGTTGGTGCAGGAAACCACTTTTGCACTTGTATTAGTGTGGAAAAAACACTTTTCACACTTGTGTTAGTGTTGAAAAACCACTTTTCGCACTTGTGTTAGTGTTGAAAAACCACTTTTCGCACTTGTGTTAGTGTTGAAAAACCACTTTTCGCACTTGTGTTGGTGCAGGAAACCAGTTTTGCACTTGTATTAGTGTGGAAAAAACACTTTTTGCACTTGTGATAGTGTTGAAAAACCACTTTTCGCACTTGTGTTAGTGTTGAAAAACCACTTTTCGCACTTGTGTTAGTGTTGAAAAACCACTTTTCGCACTTGTGTTGGTGCAGGAAACCACTTTTGCACTTGTATTAGTGTGGAAAAAACACTTTTTGCACTTGTGTTAGTGTTGAAAAACCACTTTTCGCACTTGTGTTAGTGTTGAAAAACCACTTTTCGCACTTGTGTTGGTGCAGGAAACCACTTTTGCACTTGTATTAGTGTGGAAAAACCACTTTTCGCACTTGTGTTAGTGTTGAAAAACCACTTTTCGCACTTGTGTTAGTGTTGAAAAACCACTTTTCGCACTTGTGTTAGTGTTGAAAAACCACTTTTCGCACTTGTGTTGGTGCAGGAAACCACTTTTGCAGTGTATTAGTGTGGAAAAAACACTTTTCGCAATTGTGTTAGTGTTGAAAAACCACTTTTCGCACTTGTGTTAGTGTTGAAAAACCACTTTTCACACTCGTGT
Organism: Myxine glutinosa; assembly: GCF_964187855.1. Lineage (NCBI taxonomy): Eukaryota > Metazoa > Chordata > Myxini > Myxiniformes > Myxinidae > Myxine > Myxine glutinosa. The sequence goes on from NW_027617665.1 coordinate 89,316, forward strand.
TAGTGTTGAAAAACCACTTTTCGCACTTATGTTGGTGCAGGAAACCACTTTTGCACTTGTATTAGTGTGGAAAAACCACTTTTCGCACTTGTGTTAGTGTTGAAAAACCACTTTTCGCACTTGTGTTAGTGTTGAAAAACCACTTTTCGCACTTGTGTTGGTGCAGGAAACCACTTTTGCACTTGTATTAGTGTGGAAAAAACACTTTTCGCACTTGTGTTAGTGTTGAAAAACCACTTTTCGCACTAGTGTTAGTGTTGAAAAACCACTTTTCACACTTGTGTTAGTGTTGAAAAACCACTTTTCGCACTTGTGTTGGTGCAGGAAACCACTTTTGCACTTGTATTAGTGTGGAAAAACCACTTTTCGCACTTGTGTTAGTGTTGAAAAACCACTTTTCGCACTTGTGTTAGTGTTGAAAAACCACTTTTCGCACTTGTGTTAGTGTTGAAAAACCACTTTTCGCACTTGTGTTGGTGCAGGGAACCACTTTTGCACTTGTATTAGTGTGGAAAAAACACTTTTCGCACTTGTGTTAGTGTTGAAAAACCACTTTTCGCACTTGTGTTAGTGTTGAAAAACCACTTTTCGCACTTGTGTTAGTGTTGAAAAACCACTTTTCGCACTTGTGTTGGTGCAGGAAACCACTTTTGCGCTTGTATTAGTGTGGAAAAACCACTTTTCGCACTTGTGTTAGTGTTGAAAAACCACTTTTCGCACTTGTGTTAGTGTTGAAAAACCACTTTTCGCACTTGTGTTAGTGTTGAAAACCCACTTTTCGCACTTGTGTTGGTGCAGGAAACCACTTTTGCACTTGTATTAGTGTGGAAAAAACACTTTTTGCACTTGTGATAGTGTTGAAAAACCACTTTTCGCACTTGTGTTAGTGTTGAAAAACCACTTTTCGCACTTGTGTTGGTGCAGGAAACCACTTTTGCACATGTATTAGTGTGGAAAAACCACTTTTCGCACTTGTGTTAGTGTTGAAAAACCACTTTTCGCACTTGTGTTAGTGTTGAAAAACCACTTTTCGCACTTGTGTTAGTGTTGAAAAACCACTTTTCGCACTTGTGTTAGTGTTGAAAAACCACTTTTCGCACTTGTGTTGGTGCAGGAAACCACTTTTGCACTTGTATTAGTGTGGAAAAAACACTTTTTGCACTTGTGATAGTGTTGAAAAACCACTTTTCGCACTTGTGTTAGTGTTGAAAAACCACTTTTCGCACTTGTGTTAGTGTTGAAAAACCACTTTTCGCACTTGTGTTGGTGCAGGAAACCACTTTTGCACTTGTATTAGTGTGGAAAAAACACTTTTTGCACTTGTGATAGTGTTGAAAAACCACTTTTCGCACTTGTGTTAGTGTTGAAAAACCACTTTTCGCACTTGTGTTGGTGCAGGAAACCACTTTTGCACTTGTATTAGTGTGGAAAAACCACTTTTCGCACTTGTGTTAGTGTTGAAAAACCACTTTTCGCACTTGTGTTAGTGTTGAAAAACCACTTTTCGCACTTGTGTTAGTGTTGAAAAACCACTTTTCGCACTTGTGTTGGTGCAGGAAACCACTTTTGCACTTGTATTAGTGTGGAAAAAACACTTTTCGCAATTGTGTTAGTGTTGAAAAACCACTTTTCGCACTTGTGTTAGTGTTGAAAAACCACTTTTCACACTTGTGTTAGTGTTGAAAAACCACTTTTCGCACTTATGTTGGTGCAGAAAACCACTTTTGCACTTGTATTAGTGTGGAAAAACCACTTTTCGCACTTGTGTTAGTGTTGAAAAACCACTTTTCGCACTTGTGTTAGTGTTGAAAAACCACTTTTCGCACTTGTGTTGGTGCAGGAAACCACTTTTGCACTTGTATTAGTGTGGAAAAACCACTTTTCGCACTTGTGTTAGTGTTGAAAAACCACTTTTCGCACTTGTGTTAGTGTTGAAAAACCACTTTTCGCACTTGTGTTAGTGTTGAAAAACAACTTTTCGCACTTGTGTTGGTGCAGGGAACCACTTTTGCACTTGTATTAGTGTGGAAAAAACACTTTTCGTACTTGTGTTAGTGTTGAAAAACCACTTTTCGCACTTGTGTTAGTGTTGAAAAACCACTTTTCGCACTTGTGTTAGTGTTGAAAAACCACTTTTCGCACTTGTGTTGGTGCAGGAAACCACTTTTGCGCTTGTATTAGTGTGGAAAAACCACTTTTCGCACTTGTGTTAGTGTTGAAAAACCACTTTTCGCACTTGTGTTAGTGTTGAAAAACTACTTTTCGCACTTGTGTTAGTGTTGAAAACCCACTTTTCGCACTTGTGTTGGTGCAGGAAACCACTTTTGCACTTGTATTAGTGTGGAAAAAACACTTTTTGCACTTGTGATAGTGTTGAAAAACCACTTTTCGCACTTGTGTTAGTGTTGAAAAACCACTTTTCGCACTTGTGTTGGTGCAGGAAACCACTTTTGCACTTGTATTAGTGTGGAAAAAACACTTTTCGCACTTGTGTTAGTGTTGAAAAACCACTTTTCGCACTTGTGTTAGTGTTGAAAAACCACTTTTCGCACTTGTGTTAGTGTTGAAAAACCAGTTTTCGCACTTGTGTTGGTGCAGGAAACCACTTTTGCACTTGTATTAGTGTGGAAAAACCACTTTTCGCACTTGTGTTAGTGTTGAAAAACCACTTTTCGCACTTGTGTTAGTGTTGAAAAACCACTTTTCACACTTGTGTTGGTGCAGGAAACCACTTTTGCACTTGTATTAGTGCGTAAAAACCACTTTTCGCACTTGTGTTAGTGTTGAAAAACCACTTTTCGCACTTGTGTTGGTGTTGAAAAACCACTTTTCGCACTTGTGTTAGTGTTGAAAAACCACTTTTCGCACTTGTGTTGGTGCAGGAAACCACTTTTGCACTTGTATTAGTGTGGAAAAAACACTTTTCGCACTTGTGTTAGTGTTGAAAAACCACTTTTCGCACTTGTGTTGGTGCAGGAAACCACTTTTGCACTTGTATTAGTGTGGAAAAAACACTTTTTGCACTTGTGATAGTGTTGAAAAACCACTTTTCGCACTTGTGTTAGTGTTGAAAAACCACTTTTCGCACTTGGGTTGGTGCAGGAAACCACTTTTGCACTTGTATTAGTGTGGAAAAATCACTTTTCGCACTTATGTTAGTGTTGAAAAACCACTTTTCGCACTTATGTTAGTGTTGAAAACCCACTTTTCGCAGTTGTGTTAGTGTTGAAAAACCACTTTTCGCACTTGTTTTGGTGCAGGAAACCACTTTTGCACTTGTATTAGTGTGGAAAAAACACTTTTCGCACTTGTGTTATTGTTGAAAAACCACTTTTCGCACTTGTGTTAGTGTTGAAAAACCACTTTTCATACTTGTGTTAGTGTTGAAAAACCACTTTTCGCACTTGTGTTAGTGTTGAAAAACCACTTTTCGCACTTGTGTTGGTGCAGGAAACCACTTTTGCACTTGTATTAGTGTGGAAAAAACACTTTTCGCACTTGTGTTAGTGTTGAAAAACCACTTTTCGCACTTGTGTTAGTGTTGAAAAACCACTTTTCGCACTTGTGTTGGTGCAGGAAACCACTTTTGCACTTGTATTAGTGTGGAAAAAACACTTTTCGCACTTGTGTTAGTGTTGAAAAACCACTTTTCGCACTTGTGTTAGTGTTGAAAAACCACTTTTCGCACTTGTGTTAGTGTTGAAAAACCACTTTTCGCACTTGTGTTGGTGCAGGAAACCACTTTTGCACTTGTATTAGTGTGGAAAAAACACTTTTCGCACTTGTGTTAGTGTTGAAAAACCACTTTTCGCACTTGTGTTAGTGTTGAAAAACCACTTTTCGCACTTGTGTTAGTGTTGAAAAAACACTTTTCGCATTTGTGTTGGTGCAGGAAACCACTTTTGCGCTTGTATTAGTGTGGAAAAACCACTTTCGCACTTGTGTTAGTGTTGAAAAACCACTTTTCGCACTTGTGTTAGTGTTGAAAAACCACTTTTTGCACTTGTGTTAGTGTTGAAAAACCACTTTTCGCACTTGTGTTGGTGCAGGAAACCACTTTTGCACTTGTATTAGTGTGGAAAAAACACTTTTTGCACTTGTGATAGTGTTGAAAAACCACTTTTCGCACTTGTGTTAGTGTTGAAAAACCACTTTTCGCACTTGTGTTGGTGCAGGAAACCACTTTTGCACTTGTATTAGTGTGGAAAAACCACTTTTCGCACTTGTGTTAGTGTTGAAAAACCACTTTTCGCACTTGTGTTAGTGTTGAAAAACCACTTTTCGCACTTGTGTTAGTGTTGAAAAACCACTTTTCGCACTTGTGTTTTGGTGCAGGAAACCACTTTTGCACTTGTATTAGTGTGGAAAAAACACTTTTCGCACTTGTGTTAGTGTTGAAAAACCACTTTTCGCACTTGTGTTAGTGTTGAAAAACCACTTTTCACACTTGTGTTAGTGTTGAAAAACCAGATTTCGCACTTGTGTTGGTGCAGAAAACCACTTTTGCACTTGTATTAGTGTGGAAAAACCACTTTTCGCACTTGTGTTAGTGTTGAAAAACCACTTTTCGCACTTGTGTTAGTGTTGAAAAACCACTTTTCGCACTTGTGTTGGTGCAGGAAACCACTTTTGCACTTGTATTAGTGTGGAAAAACCACTTTTCGCACTTGTGTTAGTGTTGAAAAACCACTTTTCGCACTTGTGTTGGTGTTGAAAAACCACTTTTTGCACTTGTGTTAGTGTTGAAAAACCACTTTTCGCACTTGTGTTGGTGCAGGAAACGACTTTTGCACTTGTATTAGTGTGGAAAAAACACTTTTCGCACTTGTGTTAGTGTTGAAAAACCACTTTTGGCACTTGTGTTGGTGCAGGAAACCACTTTTGCACTTGTATTAGTGTGGAAAAAACACTTTTTGCACTTGTGATAGTGTTGAAAAACCACTTTTCGCACTTGTGTTAGTGTTGAAAAACCACTTTTCGCACTTGGGTTGGTGCAGGAAACCACTTTTGCACTTGTATTAGTGTGGAAAAACCACTTTTCGCACTTATGTTAGTGTTGAAAAACCACTTTTCGCACTTATGTTAGTTTTGAAAAACCACTTTTCGCACTTGTGTTAGTGTTGAAAAACCACTTTCCGCACTTGTGTTGGTGCAGGAAACCACTTTTGCACTTGTATTAGTGTGGAAAAACACTTTTCGCACTTGTGTTATTGTTGAAAAACCACTTTTCGCACTTGTGTTAGTGTTGAAAAACCACTTTTCGCACTTGTTTTGGTGCAGGAAACCACTTTTGCACTTGTATTAGTGTGGAAAAAACACTTTTCGCACTTGTGTTATTGTTGAAAAACCACTTTTCGCACTTGTGTTAGTGTTGAAAAACCACTTTTCATACTTGTGTTAGTGTTGAAAAACCACTTTTCCTACTTGTGTTAGTGTTGAAAAACCAGTTTTCACACTTGTGTTGGTGCAGGAAACCACTTCTGCACTTGTATTAGTGTGGAAAAACCACTTTTCGCACTTGTGTTAGTGTTGAAAAACCACTTTTCGCACTTGTGTTAGTGCTGAAAAACCACTTTTCGCACTTGTGTTAGTGTTGAAAAACCACTTTTCGCACTTGTGTTGGTGCAGGAAACCACTTTTGCACTTGTATTAATGTGGAAAAAACACTTTTTGCACTTGTGTTAGTGTTGAAAAACCACTTTTTGCACTTGTGTTAGTGTTGAAAAACCACTTTTCACACTTGTGTTAGTGTTGAAAAACCACTTTTCGCACTTGTGTTGGTGTTGAAAAAACACTTTTTGCACTTGTGTTGGTGCAGGAAACCACTTTTGCACTTGTATTAGTGTGGAAAAAACACTTTTCGCACTTGTGTTAGTGTTGAAAAACCACTTTTCGCACTTGTGTTAGTGTTGAAAAACTACTTTTCGCACTTGTGTTAGTGTTGAAAAACCACTTTTCGCACTTGTGTTGGTGCAGGAAACCACTTTTGCACTTGTATTAGTGTGGAAAAAACACTTTTTGCACTTGTGATATTGTTGAAAACCCACTTTTCGCACTTGTGTTAGTGTTGAAAAACCACTTTTCGCACTTGTGTTGGTGCAGGAAACCACTTTTGCACTTGTATTAGTGTGGAAAAAACACTTTTTGCACTTGTGTTAGTGTTGAAAAACCACTTTTCGCACTTGTATTAGTGTGGAAAAACCACTTTTCGCACTTGTGTTAGTGTTGAAAAACCACTTTTCGCACTTGTGTTAGTGTTGAAAAACCACTTTTCGCACTTGTGTTAGTGTTGAAAAACCACTTTTCGCACTTGTGTTGGTGCAGGAAACCTCTTTTGCACTTGTATTAGTGTGGAAAAAACACTTTTTGCACTTGTGATAGTGTTGAAAAACCACTTTTCGCACTTGTGTTAGTGTTGAAAAACCACTTTTCGCACTTGTGTTGGTGCAGGAAACCACTTTTGCACTTGTACTAGTGTGGAAAAACCACTTTTCGCACTTGTGTTAGTGTTGAAAAACCACTTTTCGCACTTGTGTTAGTGTTGAAAAACCACTTTTCGCACTTGTGTTAGTGTTGAAAAACCATTTTTCGCACTTGTGTTTTGGTGCAGGAAACCACTTTTGCACTTGTATTAGTGTGGAAAAAACACTTTTCGCACTTGTGTTAGTGTTGAAAAACCACTTTTCGCACTTGTGTTAGTGTTGAAAAACCACTTTTCGCACTTGTGTTAGTGTTGAAAAACCAGTTCTCGCACTTGTGTTGGTGCAGGAAACCACTTTTGCACTTGTATTAGTGTGGAAAAACCACTTTTCGCACTTGTGTTAGTGTTGAAAAACCACTTTTCGCACTTGTGTTAGTGTTGAAAAACCACTTTTCGCACTTGTGTTGGTGCAGGAAACCACTTTTGCACTTGTATTAGTGTGGGAAAACCACTTTTCGCACTTGTGTTAGTGTTGAAAAACCACTTTTCGCACTTGTGTTGGTGTTGAAAAACCACTTTTCGCACTTGTGTTAGTGTTGAAAAACCACTTTTCGCACTTGTGTTGGTGCAGGAAACCACTTTTGCACTTGTATTAGTGTGGAAAAAACACTTTTCGCACTTGTGTTAGTGTTGAAAAACCACTTTTCGCACTTGTGTTAGTGTTGAAAAACCACTTTTCGCACTTGTGTTAGTGTTGAAAAACCACTTTTCGCACTTGTGTTGGTGCAGGAAACCAGTTTTGCACTTGTATTAGTGTGGAAAAAACACTTTTTGCACTTGTGATAGTGTTGAAAAACCACTTTTCGCACTTGTGTTAGTCTTGAAAAACCACTTTTCGCACTTGTGTTAGTGTTGAAAAACCACTTTTCGCACTTGTGTTGGTGCAGGAAACCACTTTTGCACTTGTATTAGTGTGGAAAAACCACTTTTCGCACTTGTGTTAGTTTGAAAAACCACTTTTCGCACTTGTGTTAGTGTTGAAAAACCACTTTTCGCACTTGTGTTGGTGCAGGAAACCACTTTTGCACTTGTATTAGTATGGAAAAAAACACTTTTTGCACTTGTGTTAGTGTTGAAAAACCACTTTTTGCACTTGTGTTAGTGTTGAAAAACCACTTTTCGCACTTGTGTTGGTGCAGGAAACCACTTTTGCACTTGTATTAGTGTGGAAAAACCACTTTTCGCACTTGTGTTAGTGTTGAAAAACCACTTTTCGCACTTGTGTTAGTGTTGAAAAACCACTTTTCGCACTTGTGTTAGTGTTGAAAAACCACTTTTCGCACTTGTGTTGGTGCAGGAAACCACTTTTGCACTTGTATTAGTGTGGAAAAAACACTTTTCGCACTTGTGTTAGTGTTGAAAAACCACTTTTCGCACTTGTGTTAGTGTTGAAAAACCACTTTTCGCACTTGTGTTAGTGTTGAAAAACCACTTTTCGCACTTGTGTTGGTGCAGGAAACCACTTTTGCACTTGTATTAGTGTGGAAAAAACACTTTTCGCACTTGTGTTAGTGTTGAAAAACCACTTTTCGCACTTCTGTTAGTGTTGAAAAACCACTTTTCGCACTTGTGTTAGTGTTGAAAAACCACTTTTCGCACTTGTGTTGGTGCAGGAAACCACCTTGCACTTGTATTAGTGTGGAAAAAACACTTTTTGCACTTGTGATAGTGTTGAAAAACCACTTTTCGCACTTGTGTTAGTGTTGAAAAACCACTTTTCGCACTTGTGTTAGTGTTGAAAAACCACTTTTCGGACTTGTGTTGGTGCAGGAAACCACTTTTGCACTTGTATTAGTGTGGAAACAACACTTTTTGCACTTGTGATAGTGTTGAAAAACCACTTTTCGCACTTGTGTTAGTGTTGAAAAACCACTTTTCGCACTTGTGTTGGTGCAGGAAACCACTTTTGCACTTGTATTAGTGTGGAAAAACCACTTTTCGCACTTGTGTTAGTGTTGAAAAACCACTTTTCGCACTTGTGTTAGTGTTGAAAAACCACTTTTCGCACTTGTGTTAGTGTTGAAAAACCACTTTTCGCACTTGTGTTGGTGCAGGAAACCACTTTTGCAGTGTATTAGTGTGGAAAAAACACTTTTCGCAATTGTGTTAGTGTTGAAAAACCACTTTTCGCACTTGTGTTAGTGTTGAAAAACCACTTTTCACACTCGTGTTAGTGTTGAAAAACCACTTTTCGCACTTATGTTGGTGCAGGAAACCACTTTTGCACTTGTATTAGTGTGGAAAAACCACTTTTCGCACTTGTGTTAGTGTTGAAAAACCACTTTTCGCACTTGTGTTAGTGTTGAAAAACCACTTTTCGCACTTGTGTTGGTGCAGGAAACCACTTTTGCACTTGTATTAGTGTGGAAAAAACACTTTTCGCACTTGTGTTAGTGTTGAAAAACCACTTTTCGCACTTGTGTTAGTGTTGAAAAACCACTTTTCACACTTGTGTTAGTGTTGAAAAACCACTTTTCGCACTTGTGTTGGTGCAGGAAACCACTTTTGCACTTGTATTAGTGTGGAAAAACCACTTTTCGCACTTGTGTTAGTGTTGAAAAACCACTTTTCGCACTTGTGTTAGTGTTGAAAAACCACTTTTCGCACTTGTGTTAGTGTTGAAAAACCACTTTTCGCACTTGTGTTGGTGCAGGGAACCACTTTTGCACTTGTATTAGTGTGGAAAAAACACTTTTCGCACTTGTGTTAGTGTTGAAAAACCACTTTTCGCACTTGTGTTAGTGTTGAAAAACCACTTTTCGCACTTGTGTTAGTGTTGAAAAACCACTTTTCGCACTTGTGTTGGTGCAGGAAACCACTTTTGCGCTTGTATTAGTGTGGAAAAACCACTTTTCGCACTTGTGTTAGTGTTGAAAAACCACTTTTCGCACTTGTGTTAGTGTTGAAAAACCACTTTTCGCACTTGTGTTAGTGTTGAAAACCCACTTTTCGCACTTGTGTTGGTGCAGGAAACCACTTTTGCACTTGTATTAGTGTGGAAAAAACACTTTTTGCACTTGTGATAGTGTTGAAAAACCACTTTTCGCACTTGTGTTAGTGTTGAAAAACCACTTTTCGCACTTGTGTTGGTGCAGGAAACCACTTTTGCACATGTATTAGTGTGGAAAAACCACTTTTCGCACTTGTGTTAGTGTTGAAAAACCACTTTTCGCACTTGTGTTAGTGTTGAAAAACCACTTTTCGCACTTGTGTTAGTGTTGAAAAACCACTTTTCGCACTTGTGTTAGTGTTGAAAAACCACTTTTCGCACTTGTGTTGGTGCAGGAAACCACTTTTGCACTTGTATTAGTGTGGAAAAAACACTTTTTGCACTTGTGATAGTGTTGAAAAACCACTTTTCGCACTTGTGTTAGTGTTGAAAAACCACTTTTCGCACTTGTGTTAGTGTTGAAAAACCACTTTTCGCACTTGTGTTGGTGCAGGAAACCACTTTTGCACTTGTATTAGTGTGGAAAAAACACTTTTTGCACTTGTGATAGTGTTGAAAAACCACTTTTCGCACTTGTGTTAGTGTTGAAAAACCACTTTTCGCACTTGTGTTGGTGCAGGAAACCACTTTTGCACTTGTATTAGTGTGGAAAAACCACTTTTCGCACTTGTGTTAGTGTTGAAAAACCACTTTTCGCACTTGTGTTAGTGTTGAAAAACCACTTTTCGCACTTGTGTTAGTGTTGAAAAACCACTTTTCGCACTTGTGTTGGTGCAGGAAACCACTTTTGCACTTGTATTAGTGTGGAAAAAACACTTTTCGCAATTGTGTTAGTGTTGAAAAACCACTTTTCGCACTTGTGTTAGTGTTGAAAAACCACTTTTCACACTTGTGTTAGTGTTGAAAAACCACTTTTCGCACTTATGTTGGTGCAGAAAACCACTTTTGCACTTGTATTAGTGTGGAAAAACCACTTTTCGCACTTGTGTTAGTGTTGAAAAACCACTTTTCGCACTTGTGTTAGTGTTGAAAAACCACTTTTCGCACTTGTGTTGGTGCAGGAAACCACTTTTGCACTTGTATTAGTGTGGAAAAACCACTTTTCGCACTTGTGTTAGTGTTGAAAAACCACTTTTCGCACTTGTGTTAGTGTTGAAAAACCACTTTTCGCACTTGTGTTAGTGTTGAAAAACCACTTTTCGCACTTGTGTTGGTGCAGGGAACCACTTTTGCACTTGTATTAGTGTGGAAAAAACACTTTTCGCACTTGTGTTAGTGTTGAAAAACCACTTTTCGCACTTGTGTTAGTGTTGAAAAACCACTTTTCGCACTTGTGTTAGTGTTGAAAAACCACTTTTCACACTTGTGTTGGTGCAGGAAACCACTTCTGCACTTGTATTAGTGTGGAAAAACCACTTTTCGCACTTGTGTTAGTGTTGAAAAACCACTTTTCGCACTTGTGTTAGTGCTGAAAAACCACTTTTCGCACTTGTGTTAGTGTTGAAAAACCACTTTTCGCACTTGTGTTGGTGCAGGAAACCACTTTTGCACTTGTATTAATGTGGAAAAAACACTTTTTGCACTTGTGATAGTGTTGAAAAACCACTTTTTGCACTTGTGTTAGTGTTGAAAAACCACTTTTCACACTTGTGTTAGTGTTGAAAAACCACTTTTCGCACTTGTGTTGGTGTTGAAAAAACACTTTTTGCACTTGTGTTGGTGCAGGAAACCACTTTTGCACTTGTATTAGTGTGGAAAAAACACTTTTCGCACTTGTGTTAGTGTTGAAAAACCACTTTTCGCACTTGTGTTAGTGTTGAAAAACTACTTTTCGCACTTGTGTTAGTGTTGAAAAACCACTTTTCGCACTTGTGTTGGTGCAGGAAACCACTTTTGCACTTGTATTAGTGTGGAAAAAACACTTTTTGCACTTGTGATATTGTTGAAAACCCACTTTTCGCACTTGTGTTAGTGTTGAAAAACCACTTTTCGCACTTGTGTTGGTGCAGGAAACCACTTTTGCACTTGTATTAGTGTGGAAAAAACACTTTTTGCACTTGTGTTAGTGTTGAAAAACCACTTTTCGCACTTGTATTAGTGTGGAAAAACCACTTTTCGCACTTGTGTTAGTGTTGAAAAACCACTTTTCGCACTTGTGTTAGTGTTGAAAAACCACTTTTCGCACTTGTGTTAGTGTTGAAAAACCACTTTTCGCACTTGTGTTGGTGCAGGAAACCTCTTTTGCACTTGTATTAGTGTGGAAAAAACACTTTTTGCACTTGTGATAGTGTTGAAAAACCACTTTTCGCACTTGTGTTAGTGTTGAAAAACCACTTTTCGCACTTGTGTTGGTGCAGGAAACCACTTTTGCACTTGTACTAGTGTGGAAAAACCACTTTTCGCACTTGTGTTAGTGTTGAAAAACCACTTTTCGCACTTGTGTTAGTGTTGAAAAACCACTTTTCGCACTTGTGTTAGTGTTGAAAAACCATTTTTCGCACTTGTGTTTTGGTGCAGGAAACCACTTTTGCACTTGTATTAGTGTGGAAAAAACACTTTTCGCACTTGTGTTAGTGTTGAAAAACCACTTTTCGCACTTGTGTTAGTGTTGAAAAACCACTTTTCGCACTTGTGTTAGTGTTGAAAAACCAGTTCTCGCACTTGTGTTGGTGCAGGAAACCACTTTTGCACTTGTATTAGTGTGGAAAAACCACTTTTCGCACTTGTGTTAGTGTTGAAAAACCACTTTTCGCACTTGTGTTAGTGTTGAAAAACCACTTTTCGCACTTGTGTTGGTGCAGGAAACCACTTTTGCACTTGTATTAGTGTGGGAAAACCACTTTTCGCACTTGTGTTAGTGTTGAAAAACCACTTTTCGCACTTGTGTTGGTGTTGAAAAACCACTTTTCGCACTTGTGTTAGTGTTGAAAAACCACTTTTCGCACTTGTGTTGGTGCAGGAAACCACTTTTGCACTTGTATTAGTGTGGAAAAAACACTTTTCGCACTTGTGTTAGTGTTGAAAAACCACTTTTCGCACTTGTGTTAGTGTTGAAAAACCACTTTTCGCACTTGTGTTAGTGTTGAAAAACCACTTTTCGCACTTGTGTTGGTGCAGGAAACCAGTTTTGCACTTGTATTAGTGTGGAAAAAACACTTTTTGCACTTGTGATAGTGTTGAAAAACCACTTTTCGCACTTGTGTTAGTCTTGAAAAACCACTTTTCGCACTTGTGTTAGTGTTGAAAAACCACTTTTCGCACTTGTGTTGGTGCAGGAAACCACTTTTGCACTTGTATTAGTGTGGAAAAACCACTTTTCGCACTTGTGTTAGTTTGAAAAACCACTTTTCGCACTTGTGTTAGTGTTGAAAAACCACTTTTCGCACTTGTGTTGGTGCAGGAAACCACTTTTGCACTTGTATTAGTATGGAAAAAAACACTTTTTGCACTTGTGTTAGTGTTGAAAAACCACTTTTTGCACTTGTGTTAGTGTTGAAAAACCACTTTTCGCACTTGTGTTGGTGCAGGAAACCACTTTTGCACTTGTATTAGTGTGGAAAAACCACTTTTCGCACTTGTGTTAGTGTTGAAAAACCACTTTTCGCACTTGTGTTAGTGTTGAAAAACCACTTTTCGCACTTGTGTTAGTGTTGAAAAACCACTTTTCGCACTTGTGTTGGTGCAGGAAACCACTTTTGCACTTGTATTAGTGTGGAAAAAACACTTTTCGCACTTGTGTTAGTGTTGAAAAACCACTTTTCGCACTTGTGTTAGTGTTGAAAAACCACTTTTCGCACTTGTGTTAGTGTTGAAAAACCACTTTTCGCACTTGTGTTGGTGCAGGAAACCACTTTTGCACTTGTATTAGTGTGGAAAAAACACTTTTCGCACTTGTGTTAGTGTTGAAAAACCACTTTTCGCACTTCTGTTAGTGTTGAAAAACCACTTTTCGCACTTGTGTTAGTGTTGAAAAACCACTTTTCGCACTTGTGTTGGTGCAGGAAACCACCTTGCACTTGTATTAGTGTGGAAAAAACACTTTTGCACTTGTGATAGTGTTGAAAAACCACTTTTCGCACTTGTGTTAGTGTTGAAAAACCACTTTTCGCACTTGTGTTAGTGTTGAAAAACCACTTTTCGGACTTGTGTTGGTGCAGGAAACCACTTTTGCACTTGTATTAGTGTGGAAACAACACTTTTTGCACTTGTGATAGTGTTGAAAAACCACTTTTCGCACTTGTGTTAGTGTTGAAAAACCACTTTTCGCACTTGTGTTGGTGCAGGAAACCACTTTTGCACTTGTATTAGTGTGGAAAAACCACTTTTCGCACTTGTGTTAGTGTTGAAAAACCACTTTTCGCACTTGTGTTAGTGTTGAAAAACCACTTTTCGCACTTGTGTTAGTGTTGAAAAACCACTTTTCGCACTTGTGTTGGTGCAGGAAACCACTTTTGCAGTGTATTAGTGTGGAAAAAACACTTTTCGCAATTGTGTTAGTGTTGAAAAACCACTTTTCGCACTTGTGTTAGTGTTGAAAAACCACTTTTCACACTCGTGTTAGTGTTGAAAAACCACTTTTCGCACTTATGTTGGTGCAGGAAACCACTTTTGCACTTGTATTAGTGTGGAAAAACCACTTTTCGCACTTGTGTTAGTGTTGAAAAACCACTTTTCGCACTTGTGTTAGTGTTGAAAAACCACTTTTCGCACTTGTGTTGGTGCAGGAAACCACTTTTGCACTTGTATTAGTGTGGAAAAAACACTTTTCGCACTTGTGTTAGTGTTGAAAAACCACTTTTCGCACTTGTGTTAGTGTTGAAAAACCACTTTCACACTTGTGTTAGTGTTGAAAAACCACTTTTCGCACTTGTGTTGGTGCAGGAAACCACTTTTGCACTTGTATTAGTGTGGAAAAACCACTTTTCGCACTTGTGTTAGTGTTGAAAAACCACTTTTCGCACTTGTGTTAGTGTTGAAAAACCACTTTTCGCACTTGTGTTAGTGTTGAAAAACCACTTTTCGCACTTGTGTTGGTGCAGGGAACCACTTTTGCACTTGTATTAGTGTGGAAAAAACACTTTTCGCACT